>NC_056728.1:827036959-827109459 GCF_019279795.1 Protopterus annectens | reverse complement strand
TGTCACACTGCATATTACCATTGTTGGTATTTCTTTCTGTCCTACCAGTCTTGGTTTTTCTCTCTACCATCATTGGTAGATTTTTCATCTAGTGTGTGTGTGTGTGTGTGTGTGTGTGTGCGCGCATGTGTTTGTAAGCTTTTCCATTGATTATCTTTCTTCTACTTACAAAATGGCAGAAAAGCACTTCACTTCAGGTTTTGAGCAATGCCAAGACTGTGGGCAAAAGATGCCTGATTCAGATGGGCATCATTCTTGCATTTACTGATTGGGTCCGCCCCATTTGGATATAGACTATTCAATCTGCCAGGCCTACAGTACCAGGGCCTTGGTAGAAAGATGTAATAAGCAGATTTTAAAACAGATGCTAAAATCTTCTTTCGAGGAAGTGTTGTCCAAGTCAGATCCTACTCCCTCTAAATTTGACCAAACAAAAAAGAGGAGTCATTCAGTTCTGACTTCCCCTATGGCACCGGAGACTAAGAAACAAGTTTTTTGTTCCATCAGTCTCCTTGGAACTGAGGACTAAGTTTCCTAAATTATCAGAAAGAGAATCTTCGGCACTGGCTACTGTTGTTATGGCACCAAGAGCTTCAGTACTGAAGTTGGCACTGGCTTCTCTAGTCTCCCAGTCGGTACTGACCTCACTAGCTGCACTTCAACAGACTCTACCCACCCCTTCAGTGCCAAAGTCTGAACCATTACATGTTTACATGTTCCCAGGGCAAGCTATTCCCCTTCCATAGACCTCTTTGTAGGTCAACTACCCTGTCCTTTTTTTTTTTTTTTTTTGGAAGGCCAGAATCTCCCTCTGGGATGTCTTCCCAGTCTTCCAGGAGTTTTTCCAAGGTAGACATTGTGAGATTGGTGGATCAGCTTTTGGCAGCCAGGGGTCTTTCTGCCTCCTCTCAGACCACTCTCCCGTATGGGGTTGGGTTTTTTTTCTCCTTGGACTCCTCTAGATTTTCCTCCTCTGACCTCTTCCGGAGGCTTAGAGCTCACCACTTCAATTTCCTTGGTTCCAAATGTCCTGGTGCCTACAGGCACTCCCTCTTCATCTCCAAGGACTGCTCTGACACCTTCAGTTCCCTCAGAACTGTTAGATTCATGGGGCTGTAGCTCAGCTGTCAGTTCTGAGAGTTTTGGATTGGCTCCTATTTTTTATTCTGAGTCGTCCTTAGCTCTCGGAGCCCTGACAGTTGCGGGCTGTTCCTCAGCTTCTGCTTTGGATGGAGGTCCTTTGCAGTGTGGTGTGACCTTGGTTCCAAGGTTGTCTTTCTCTGTTCTGGGCTCCCATCCCTCTTTGCGGAGCGGCCTGCCTTCCTAGTCTTGGAGAGGGCATTAACCTCTCTGGGCTCTCAGATGGCCCCTTCTGTATCGGAGTGTCATATGTCTGTACCTTCTGGTCCTGAGCTACCACCATCTTCCACATCAGGATAGTGAGCACCAAAGCTGCAAGTTACCCCTATACAGGACCTCTCTTCTTCAGAGTCTTCCTCAGAGATTCCCACTGAGGCACCACCCCAAAAAAAGACGTGCAAGAGGAATCACTTGGATAACCTGGAAGAATCTGTCATAGGAGGCATGGACTTCTGTGAGGGGGAGGGTTTCCCCAGTCACCTCCTGAATATGTCTTTCTCCTTGGGAAACGTCCTGGAGAACCTAGAACAGAGGGGTTATTGGAACCCCAAAGACCTGTCCTCTGAGGAATCTGTGTACTTGCAAGCCTTTCGTGCTTGCCCATCTACTTCCTGGGTGACCCTGCCTGCTGACAGCCTCATTAAATTGAGCGTGCAGCAGGCATGGAAGGCCTTTGATTCCATAGAGCCGATTCCCTGGAGACCAGACAAAATTTTATCAGCATCTGAAGCTCACCAATATTGGGCACAGGGTTTAGCAGTGGATGCCATGGTGGTGAAGGTGGCCACCAAGAAGGAACTTGCCTATGAAAATCTCACTGTCCACCCACCTAACCGAGAGTCTCAGATGATGGACAGATTTAAAAAGTGTGTCTGTGCTTTATCAGCCTTTGCACTTAACGTCCTTGACTTTCATGACACACTTTACTAGACTCCAGAAGGATGTGATTAAGGAGTTATCACATACCCTCACTGGAGCTGTGTCTGATGAGGTGCATGATAAAGTTTCCTCTGAGCTCGAACTCGTCCATGCGGCTCATCGTTCATGCAGCCGAGGGAAGCACCAGAGCAGGGGGTTCAGGCGTCGCCATAAGGCGTCTTGCCTGGATGTGTTTGTGTGATTTTGCAGAGCTGTTCAAGTCTTGCTTTGTTAAAGCTCCTTTCAACAGATCATCCCTGTTTGGCCCCAAAGTCAAAGACACACTAGCCAGGTGCGAAAAAGATAGAAAGAATCTTCTGCTGTGGACATTCATTTTTCTACTCCTCAGTGATCCTAATCCAGAGGAGTGGGAAGATGTGGGTCAAGAAGTTCCAAGGACCTTTTCAGGACACAGGTGGTGGTAGCTCCCCTTAGGGCAGAGGGGGGGGGCTCTAATGGAAGGCGCCCACCCCGTTGCAGAGGTGGCCTGTAAAATCAGGGCTCCAGAGACCCCTTCTCTGGACATCCCTACTTGCGCTCCTAAAAGGAGGCCTGATTGCTTACCTCTGGAAGCAGTCGGGGGAAGACTTTCACTGCACCAGACAGCCTGGTGACTTAATAACTTCCAATACTTTGGTGCAGAAAATCATTACCAGAGGTTGTCATATTTCCTTTATTCTTTTTCCAAGATCACAAAGAAGAGTCCCCAATGTACCACTCAATCAGAGGGACCAAACAGCCTTGGAGATTCAAAAGCTGCTGGAAAAAAAAGAGTCATCCAAGAAGTTCCACCAGAGTAGATCGGATCCGGATTCTACTCAAAGTTCCTTTTAGTGCCAAAAAAGACAGTAGACTGAAGACCAGTGTTGGATCTCAACCTTCTGTACAAGTTCATTCGGCAAAAAAAATTCTGGATGGTCATGGTTCAGTCTATACTTCCCTTTCTAGAGGAAAATGATTGGATGTACTCTGTAGATCTTCAAGATGCGTATTACCACATAAAAATGGATAAACACTCCTGAAGGTTTCTCTGCTTTCGGGTAGGAGCCAGTCATTTCCAGTTCAGAGTACTGCCCTTTGGTCTCACCACAGCCCATGGGGTGTTCACCAAATGCATGGCAGCAGTCACGGCTCACTTGAGACTACACGGATTCCGGGTGTTACCTTACTTAGATGACTGGCTCCTCACCACCCCCACCAGGCATCTACTGCTTCAAGTCACAAATTTCATCCTGCATCTTTTCAACTCTTTGGGCAGCACGGGCAACAAAGAATAATCCCAGCTGACTCCTTAGCACAAGACCTGGAGTTTATAGCAGCTCACCTCAGTACAGTCTCTTGTGTAGCTTCTCTCCCTCTTCACAGACTGCAAAAGATAAGGTCTCAAGTACAGTTCATCATATCCAAAGACAAAGTTCCCACTCTTCTTGTCCTCCAAGCTTTAGGGTCTATGGCAGCAACCATTACCTTAGTACCTCTGGCAAGATTTCACATGAGGCTACTTCAGTGGCTCTTAGCTGCACATTTGCCCATCCTAACACATCTAGTGACATATCCCATTTTAAGAACAAGTTGCTGCAAGAAGGATCTGTCCTGGTTAGATGCAGTCAGAGGAATTCTTCTGGGCCCTCCCTTTACTCCCTCTCAGCCCAAGGCCGTAGTGACTATGGATGCCTTCCAGATCGGGTGTGGGGGGGGGGCATTATCTGGGAAGAACAGTTCAAGGCACTTGGTCTCTGCAAGAGGCCAGTTTGCACATCAATGTCTTGGAATTGAGGACAATGCTCTTTGTTGCAAGCCTTTCAATCTGCCCTCTCTCCAGGGACAGTTGCAATTCAATCCGACAACATGTCAGTTGTTTGGTACATCTACAAACAGTGTGGAACCAGATCTTAACCTCCTGTGCCAGGAAATATGGCAATGGGTGATATCTTCCAACTTCTATGTCCAGAGGAGCTCCAGTGTGATAGCAGACAAACTGAGCAGAAGAATTCTTCTGCCTCACAAGTGGTCTCTCAGCCCCAAGGTGGCTATAAAAATGTTTTCGTTGATGGGGCCAGCCTTACTGCGACTTCTTGCTTCTCCAGTGATCAACAAATGCAGTAGCTATTTTGCCCTAATTCTCTCCTCAGCGGGAGTCCCCCAGAGACACTCTCCTTGATTGGCCCTTGGGACTTAGCCTGTCCCCCTTTCCCCTCATTTCCCTGTTCTTCAAGAAAGCCCAACAGTTGAGAAGCAAAGTGATCCTCAGTGCACCCTTTTGGCCCCAAAAAGTCTGGTTCCCCTTTCTTTGGCTTCACCTGATTCACTGTTTATGGATTATGGACCCAGTTCCAGACGTGCTCTCTCATCCACAGGAACTGGTGCATCCCAACCTTCACAGTCTCAAGCTGACAGCTTGGTTCCTCCAATTCCCTTAGTTGCCAGACAGAGTAATATAGCTTCCTCAGTACATAAAATTCTTCTGATTTCTCATAAACCATCCACCAGGAAACTCTAGCTTAGCAAATGGAAGAGATTTTATTTGGGGCCCATACAAATAATCTAGACCCCTTTTTGCCACCTGTTGACAAAATTTTAGAATTTTTAGCTTCCCTTTTTTGATCAAAGAGCACTACTTCTACCATTAAAGTTTAGTTAGCGGCCATTTCTAATTTCCACAATGGCTACGATGATCATTCTTTAATTTCCCATCATTTGTGCAAATTTTTTCTTAAAGGTGCCTTGCGTCTAAAGCCCCCATTCAGGGACCCTGTAACTCCATGGGATCTGACACTGTTTTTACAATTTCTGGTACTCCAGCCTTTGAACCAGCAGCAACTTGCCATCTCAAATTTCTGTTGTAAAAAATTATTTTTCTAGTGGCCATTACTTCTGCCAGGAGAGTTTCTGAAATTCAAGCGTTATACGTGAAACCCCTTTATCTGATTTTTCATGAGGATAGGGTTTCATTGAGAACCAAGCCTTCCTTTCTTCCTGAGGTGGTCTCAATGTAATATTAATCAAACTATTGATTTGCCCATTTTCTTCCCCAATTTCTCCAATAAATGTGAATATTGCTTGCGTTTACTGGATGTTCACAGGCAATTACATTTCAACCTTGGCAGGACCAAAGAGTCTAGAAAGTCAGACTAATTATTTCTTTCCTTTTCCTGTCAACTTTGGGAAAACCTGTCTCAAAAGTTACCTTATCAAGATGGCTAAGAGATTGCGTTACCTTCATTTATAATCATAGCAACCACAAGTTATCTGTGCCTGTAAAAGTGCATTCCAACAGCTCAATAGCCACATCAGCTGTTTTCTACTCTAGGGCGTCCATGGATGAGATATGTGCAACTGCAACAAGGGCTACTCCACATACCTTTATCACTCATTACAAATTGGATATGGCCTGTAGGGGAGGAGCATCCTTTGGCTCTATGATTCTCAGGAATATCCTTCCATAAGGTCACCCAGGATCTAAAGTAGCTGGGGACTCTGTCCCATTCGTCAAGAATGAATAAAGATTGACAACATCAGATAAAGAAGTTATGTACTTACCATAATGTTCCATCTGTGTTGTCGATCTTCCTTCATTCTTGACATCCCACCCTCCTACAGATTTTCTGGAGTATTGGACAATTGTTCTGGGAATCTATAGGTTTCACCATGGTCATGGCTTCTTCCTTGTATACCTGTTATTTTAATGTACTGTTTGGCTACAAACTCTGATCTGAGGTAATGGGGAGATGGGCATTCTAGGTAGTTTAGCTCGAGAGTTTTTTGGTTGGCGTGAGCTGTATAACAGAAGATTGGAACAGAGTCCCATTTGTCAAGAATGAATGAAGAATGACAACTCAGATGGAATGTTATGGGAAATGCATAACTTCTTTTTTTGTCTGTTCTGTGCAGTAGCTGGTCTAAACATGTGGAAGGCGTTATAGCCATGCAAAGTCAGAGTGCTGTCCTCTATTTTAAACCATGTCCGAGTCACTGCACAGACATCAGTGTCTTCCAAGTTGAAAGGGGCTTACAGGGTGTGGAGGTTCTTGTTTAGGCTCCTAGCATTGATCATTAGCATTTTCATATTTTCCTTTGCTTCTTTCTTTATGTTGGTAGGTTAGTCAGGTTGGTTTTGCCTAAAAAGGTACCTAATCATGAGTAGTACCTCTTCTTATTGGTATTATGTGGAGATACTGTAACTATAGTCTAGGACAACTCTGATCAGGATAATGTGGCCCTCTGCCCTAGGATGTCAAACATGGTTTTCTAGGCTCCCCATATAATTGTGTTCTCTTGAAGAAGATGCCCAAGTCAGATGTGACTGTTTCTGTAGTCATCCTAAGAAGGAAACAAACTTCAGTCATGGTGTCTCTATCCCTCCTGACAAAGAATCAGGGGCTCTGGAAAGGCTACTGAAGTGGACTTTTGTGTCATCCACAGTGTGTCATAGGGTGCTGAATTACCTAGTGCTGGTACTTTACTTTCAGAGGGATATTTTGAATGAAATGCTGCATACTGCTGAGGTACTTTCTGATAGGCATGTAAAAGAGAACCTCTTCAGCCAGATGTCAACTTATTCAAATATCAGTGACCTCCAGAAGACTTAGAATTCAGTGAATTTTTACACACAGTGGGGAAGAGGGGCATCCGACCATCCAGGAACTTCCCCTTCTGCAGAAAAGATTGTCTATAGTTCTGTATCTTTAATTGAATATATATATAGTGTATTTTACTTATTAATTGACACAATCTTGTTGGAGAATTCTACCTGTGTATGTAGTGATATTTATAATGCATTGCCTTATTGTTGTAAAGTGTTACCTGACTGTATTATGTAATTGTGTATTTTTTATATGCATAATGCCTCACCTCCTTGACCTGGACCACAGCTAAAAAGGTTCTTTGGATCAGTCCACTCACCTAGTTAACAAAAGTAAAATAAAAAGAAAAAATAAACCTTTTGTCAGGTGTCATGTGCAATGCTGCAGAGAGAGCTGTGAAAGCAGTAGGATGCAATACAGCCATGTACTAGTATTCTTAGATGTGCCTTTCACCTTTTGCTGAAGGGCACCAAAGAGATGTTCATGTATGCATCCTTCAAGGGACCCTCATTATTTGGGCCTGAAATTATGAACAATATTGAGTCCATGAAGGAGAAACAGGACTTCATTTTGGCTACTGGATCTTGGATGTTCTTCATCTCACATTGCTGCAGTCCTTACACTTGGGTAGTCCGCTGTCCTCGGTCGGCCCGAATATCAAAGTATAAGACTGACGTCGGTCAAGGCGCATTTGACTGACATCAGGACGTCAGGGTACAAATGCGCATGACCGACGTCATATCCTCAGTCTTTTTTGCCGCATGGTCCGATGCAGAAGCAGCGTTGCAAGTGCCGGTTGGCGTTCTGAAATTGTTCGATTTCGGAGTTTCAGACCGAGTCAAAGTTGGCTAAGTACCCCGTTGGGGAATATTTTAGTTTTTTCTTGCCTCAGTGGTTTACCGGATGTCAGAAAAAGTGAATAATTGTATTTCTTGTGGGAAACAGATACCGCATAGAGATTACCATACTTTGTGTATTCCTTGTTTAGGGCCTGAGCACGACGTTGTTGGGTGTCGCTCTTGTGCTAGATTCAATAAACGCACTATAAAGAGAAGATTAGATTGTGCCAGGTTAGTCTTCGGGAAGCGGTGCAATTATAAAATGCCGTTGGATGCTCCGACGCCCGCTTCTTCGAAGAAGCGCAAGGACAAAGCAGTTAAGCCTAGGCTAGAAGAACCGTCCTGCACGGACGCCGGTTCTTTAGAGGTGTCGGTGGAGCCGGTGGTTCCACCGGAGGTTTCTTTGGGATCCCAGGGAGAGACTGTTATTGCAGGATGTGGCCTCTCAGGAGGCAGGTCAGGCTGATGGGGCTTCTCAGGTTACTATACTCCCCTCCCTGCCTAGGGTGGTTAGGCCCTCTCCTTCTGTTTCCAAGGCTTCTCCCAGGGGCAGGCCAGGTTTAGCTTCAGTTGGGGTCACCCCTAGTTCTTCAGGAACTGTGCCCAAGAAGCATATGCTTAAAATGGCAGAAGATTTGATTACTTTGATTAGGGGTTCTTTGCCTCCTCCTGATAAGAGACCTAGGGTGGAGCCTGAGCTAGGGAGTTTTGAGCAGGCTTCGGATGCTTCAGAGTCTTCGGCTGAAGACTTGCAGGAGTACTCTCCTTATTCTGATTCTGATGTGGATGATTCTACTCCTTCTGCTTCTCCTCCTGAGGATTTTTCTTTTTCAGAAACTCTTCATTCCATGAGGGAGCATTTTAAGTGGGAAGGTCAGGACTTCTCTGATTCCAGGAAAAGGCTTAGGGAATTTTTGTTTTTACCCCAGCATAGGCCTTTGGCTATACCTCCTGTTTTGGATGTAGTGGAAGATGTTTTTACAGAGGCTTCTCTAAATCCTGATTCTTTGCCTCCTGCTCCTGTTAAACCGGATTGGTATTACAGGGTGCCTGAAGCTCATAAGTATCTTTTTAAGAGTCCTAGGGCAGACCCAGAAACTGTTAGCCAGGGGCCTAAAGGTGTTAAGGCTTCTGTTGTCAAGAATCCGGTTCCTGTAGATAAAGAGGCCAGGGCCTTGGATAGATGGGGAAAGAAAGTTTATACTTCTTCCACTCTAGCTATGAGGGCTTTGAATTGCCAGTTTCACATGTTGAAATACCAAAACTATCTCCTTTCACAGTTGAAGTCTAAGGTTGATGCTCTGGCGGAAGGTATTGATTGTAAAGAGTTGCAAGATTTAGTACATGTTTCTGAACAGGTGGGTAAGCATTCTTTAAAATGTGGTTTTGATGCTGTACAGGCCTCGTCTAGGGTGGCTGCCACTGGGTCAGTTCTTCGCAGGCACGCCTGGCTGAGGGATCAAAATTTATCTGACCATGTTAAAACAAGGATTTTAGATGCTCCTTTACAATCTGATATGTTGTTTGGTTCTCCTGTTGAGGCAGTTTTGAAGAAAATGGAAGACAAGGCTAAGTCTATGCAGACTGTTAAAGATTTTTTGCAGGTTCAGCCTCCAAAGTTTAGTAGAAATTGGCCTACTAAGGGGTGGACGTATCCTTCTTATGATTCCCAGTCTAGGGGTAGATCTAGACGTGGTAGGGGCAGAGCTCAGGGCTCTTTCAGGCCTAGGACAGGGAGTTCTCCTGCACAGTCTGCGGGTGAGGGCAGGGGTCAGTCCTTTCGTAAACAGACCCAATGACCTACCTTTATTCTACCCAAGTGTAAGGACTGCAGCAATGTGAGATGAAGAACATAGTACAGTTTTGTACCTACCATAAATGTAGATGTTCGAAGATCCACATTGCTGCAGTCCAATTTACCCTCCCTCCTTCCCCTCTGTAGTTAGAGGTGGTTGTGTGGGTTGGGTTGTAAATATTGTGTATTTTGTATATATTGTACATATAATTAGTGCAAGGGTGGTTGTTTGTTTGTTTGCTGTCTTTTGGTTGTGACCTTTATTTTTAGGGTCTTCTGACATCTGGGGCAAGAAAAGACTGAGGATATGACGTCGGTCATGCGCATTTGTACCCTGACGTCCTGATGTCAGTCAAATGCGCCTTGACCGACGTCAGCCTTATACTTTGATATTCGGGCCGACCGAGGACAGCGGACTACCCAAGTGTAAGGACTGCAGCAATGTGGATCTTCGAACATCTACATTTATGGTAGGTACAAAACTGTACTTTCTTTCTCCTCAGTGCTCCTTCTGTTATACCCAAAACAGCCATAGAATATTATGTTTTTGTTGCATTCTTCACAGCTTGCTGCAGTAGGGATCTTCTTGATGTTTTTTCGTGTTTCACTGTTGCAGTCATCACACTTGGGTTATCTGCCTACAGGTAGCCCTCAGTTGGCCCAAATACCAGAGACTTAGTATTTCTGTGTCGGATGCTGTTGCTCCAAGATTGACGTCAGGTCGGCAGGGGTATAAATACAGGCAGCCAATGCCATTACATCAGTCTTTCTTGCCGAGGAGCCCGAAGCAGAAGCAGTTCACAAGTGCCTGTCAGCCGCTACCTGAATTTCGTTTATGAATTTAATAATCCTGAAGTCTTCTAAAGCTAAGTACCCTGTTGAGGATCCTTTTTTCTTGCTCTAACCGATGTCAGAAAAAGTTAACAATTGTCTTGCCTGTGGAAAGCAAATACCTCACAGAGATTTTCACTCTTACTGTGTCACCTGTTTGGGCCCAGACCACGACATCCCTCGCTGTTGGTTTTGTGCCTTATTTAACACCCGAACCATTCATCATCGGGCTCTCTTGTCGCTAAATTCTTTCACTCTCGATCTCCGTATTCTGAAATGGCTTCGGTAAGCCACCTGACTACTGATATTATGAAAAAACGTAAATGTAAAGACAGAGACAGACTGCATAGGTCCAAAACTGCTGACGATGCTTCCGTTAAAATAGTCGCCAGTTCGCTGGTACTCAGTGAGGTGCTTTCATAGCCCCTGATGCCCGCTTCAGTGGATTCGCAGGCCTCTACTGAGACCCATTCGGAGTCCAGTATGCAGCAAGACTCTTCTTCGACTATGGAACCTGCGGATGTCTCTACCTTGGATGGGTCTGGAGCCACTGAGCAGGCACCGGCTTCTGAGGCAGTTATTCAGTCAACCGATGTTTGACTCAAATCAATGACTTTTTTTTAACCAAAACTACCGAGTTTCTTAGGCCCATAGAGTATGCACTATGCCTAGAAAATCGACGACCAAAGCACATGCACCTGCTCCCATGCCACAAAAACAAATGCTTAGAATGGCTGAAGACCTTATTATGCTGATTAGGGAAAGTCATCCTTCCCCTGCTAAGAGACAAAGAGTCCAGTCCCCTTCAGCTTCTACAGACCAAGAGTCCGATGACTCTGAAATTTCTGATTATGAAGACATGCCGTTATCTGCTTATGAGGATTCAGATGCAGAGGAATCCATTCCCTCTGCCTCCCCTCCAGAGGATTTTTCTTTTGGTGAAACCTTACATACCTTATGAGAGCATTTCCACTCGGAATGCCAAGACTATCCTCAGTTCAAAAAGAGACTCAGAGAATTTTTAGAGTTGCCTCAACACAGGCCCTTACCAATACCCCCTGTCCTGGATGTTGTGGATGATGTTTTTATGGAATCCAGTCATACTCCTGACACTTTACCTCCTGCCCCTAGGAAACCAGACAGGTACTACAGAGTACCTGACAGTTACAAATTTCTTTTCAAGAATCCTACTGCTGACCTAGAGATCATTTCCCAGGGGCCTAAAGGCATCAAGGCTACTACAGCCAAGAATCCCACCCCTTCGGACAGGAATTCCAGAGTTTTGGACAGATGGGGTAAAAAGGTATAGACCTTTGCAACTCTTGATATTAGGGCTTTGAATTGTCAGTTTCACATGCTGAAGTACCAGCAACATGTTATGGAACTTATTAAACAAAAGGTGGCAACATTTTCAGAAAATGAAGAATTGCAGGAGCTTATGCACTCTGCAAGTCAATTCAGCAAGCATACTTTGCAGTGTGGCTTTGACACCCTAGAAGCATCTTGCCGGGCAGCTGTCACTGGCTCTGTACTGAGAAGACATGCTTGGCTGAAGGAGCAGACCTTTCCAGACCATGTCAAATCAAAGTTACTAGATGCTCCATTGAATAAGGACTGTTTGTTTGGCACCAAAGTAGAAGAGGTTCTTAAAAAAGATGGAAGAAAAAAACTAAGTCTATGCAGACTGTTAATGAATTCTTACAAGTGCAACCCCCTAGATTCAGTAGGCATCGCCCTTCCAAACACTGGTCCTTTCTAGCCAATTCCAGGCCTTCTCAAACCAGAGCCAGGGGAAACAGACCACCCAGACTACAGTCTGAGGGTGTGCAGAGATCTAAGCAATGGAGTGCCCCCACCCTTACAGCACGGGGTGGTAAGCCACCTCCTTATGGAAAAATCTCACAATGACTTCTTTACTCCACTCCCCAGCCCTGTCCATTTGCTTGTGCCCCTAGGAGGAAAACTTGCCCTTCGTGCAAAAAACTGGATGACCATCACTCAGGACCGGTGGGTCCTTAACATTGTATCCCAGGGGTAAAATTTTACTTCCATTCACTGCCAACCCCAAGTGAGTTTCCAGACCTTCCTCCAAACCAATGGGCAGAGGCTCAAAACCAAGTAATTTCCCTACTCAATATCAGAGCTATTCAGCCGGTTCCAGTAGAACAGAGGGGTCAAGGATTCTACTCCAGACTCTTTCTGGTACCCAGGAAAGAGGGCTCTTGGCACCCAATCCTGGATCTTTCCATTCTCAACATCTTCCTGGTGGTACCAAAATTCAAAATGCTTACCTTGCAACAGCTTCTTCCTATGCTAGCCAAGGATGCCTGGTTAGTCACTCTAGGCTTAAAGGAAGCCTATCTGCATATCCCCATAAGGGAATCATGCAGGAAGTATCTATGTTTCAAGGCAGGGTCTATGCATGGTCAGTTCTCTGCACTTCCCTTTGGCTTATCTACTGCACCCAGAGTATTCACAAAATGCCAGGCTCCAGCCATTGCATACTGTAGGCAGAGAAATATCCAAATTTACCCTTACTTGGATGACTGCCTGATTCACGTGGACAGTCAGGAATTGCTGCTGCAGCACCTGACATTTGTGAAAATCCTTTGCACTTCCTTGGGGTACACCATTAACGAAAAAAAATCAAACTTGGTACTCAGTCAAAAGTTTGTATTCCTGGGAGCAAGCTTGGACACAACTTCCCAGATGACATTCCTCACCTCAGAAAAACAAGTCTGTCTGAGACAAATGGCCACCAGAACCCAGCTATCTGCAAGAAAAATACTGCAAGCCCTAGGGTTGATGGCCTCATGTATACTGCTAATTCCATATGCAAGACTGCATATGACAAAACTCCAGCGGTACTTAAAAGGTCTTTGGTGCCAACATTCTTAGGACCTGGAAACAGTCATTCCTATCATACCCTGTCTAAGGACAGAGTTGCTCTGCTGGACAGAAGCATGCAACCACAACAAGGGACTGACATTTACTCAACCCCAAGCTGCCCAGACCCTAACCACAGATGCATCAGATTATGCCTGGGGGGCACACATGGACAGAAAATGTATTCAGGGCCACTGGAGCCCAAGTCAAATTCATCTGCACATCAACCAAAAAGAGATGCTAGCTGTACAGAATGCCCTGACAGCTTTCAGATCCCTAATCTTTCCAGGACAACTGCTAATAAAAACAGACAACATCACAGTTATGTAGTACATCAACAAGCAGGGGGGAACCCATTCCTACCCACTCTGCAGGCTAGCCATGGCCCTGTGGAATACAGCCTTGGACATTCAAGTCCATCGGCAAGCTCAGTTCCTGCCAGGCAAACAAAACTTACTGGCAGACGACTTAAGCAGAAATCTCCTAGACCCACATGAGTGGCAATTGGAGCACAGCACCTTCAACCTTCTGATTCAGAAATGGGGGACCTCAGAGGTGGATCTCTTTGCCTCCCCTTACAACCAGCAGGTCAGCAAATTCTGCACCAGGAATCCTCACAGCAGGGCCTGGAAAGAGGATGCCCTATCTTTTCAGTGGGTAAATCTCTCAGTCTATGTCTTCCCCCTCTGCCCCTCCTTGCAAGATAAAGCAGGACAGACCAAGGATAATTCTGATTGCTCCAGGCTGCCCACACCAGCACTGGTATCTACTCCTGCGCAGCCTGACATCGGTGCCACTCTGGCACCTAGGCCAGAGTCCACCCCTCCTCTCTCAGCATGAGGGACAGATTCTGCATCCACAACTGTGCACCTTAAATCTTGCAGCCTGGCTTATTCCTTGAATTCTCCCCCAGCAACCTTAAGCAAACAGGTGCTGGATGTCATTCTTGAAGCCAGAAGACCCAGTACAAGAAAATCCTATGGTGATAAGTGGAAAAGGTTCTGCTCATGGATTCAGTCTAAAGGAGAGGACACAACTCTGCCCTCTCTGCCTCTTATCCTGGATTACCTAGCAGATCTACTCCACAAAGCCCTGTCCTCTTCTATTAAGATACATGCCTCAACCATTTCTGCTCATTACAACACTGAGCCACCTCTCTACTCGCACTCTCTTATCAAACAGTTCCTGAGAGAGGCAAACAAATTAAGACCACCAAGGATAGCACCCACCCCTGCTTGGGACCTAAACTTTGTACTGGAAAAGCTCATGCTTCCCCCCTTTGAACCTGCTGCATCAGCAGAGTTAAAATTACTCTCTTGGAAAACAGCCTTGCTTCTAGCCATCATTTCATTTAGAAGAGTGTCTGAGCTACAAGCACTCATGGCTGTGGAACCCTTCATTATTTTCCATGCTGACAGGGTTTCCCTCAGGACTAACCCTTCCTTTATGCCAAAAGTGGTGTCTAGTGTGGCTCTCAATCAATCCATCCATTTGCCAACCTTCTTCCCTAATCCTCAAAATAAAGAGGAAAGGACCCTGCACTCCTTGGATGTGCACAGACAGCTCAGATTCTACCTTGATAGGACTAAGCCCTTCAGAAAATCTGACCGGTTACTAGTCAGCTTTGCAACAAGAGCAGTGGGCAAGGCCATTTCAAAACAAACCTTTTCCAAGTGGATAGCACACTGCATCCATTTCTGCTGTAAGCACCATGGGAAACCAACCTGTCAGGGGGTCAGAACACATTCCACTAGGGCAACATCTACCTCTACAGCATTTCTCAAGGGAGTCCTACCAGGGATTTCCTGGAGACTGCTACCTGGAGTTCTGTACACACCTTCACCAAGCGCTACCACCTGCCTATCTTTTCCAAATCCAAGGCAGGATTTGCTACAGCAGCATACTAGCCAGCCGTAACTCTTCTTGACTGCCTCCACCCTTCTTCAGCTTTGGGAATCCACCCAAGTGTGATGACTGCAACTGCAACAGTGAAACATGAAGAACATAGTACAGTTGTGTACACTTACCATAAGTGTAGATGTTTGAGTGCATTCACTGTTGCAGTCCTGGTTTCTCTCCCTCTAGCCCCCTGGTTTTCTCTCTCTCTCTCTCTCTCTGTCTCCTATCTATGGCTATTACTAACCCCTTCTGTGGTATTGGTATTTACTTTTTACTGGTGGTGTTTTACCCCACCATAACCTAGCTCCCTATTTGGGAGGCTCCTGACATTTGGGGGAAGAAAAACTGATGTAATGGCGTCAGTTGCCTGTTTTTATATCCCTGATGACCTGACAGTCTTGGAGCGACAGCATCCGATGCAGAAATACTAAGTCTCTGGTATTTGGGCAGACTGAGGGCTACCTGCAGGCAAATAACCCAAGTGTGATGACTGCAACACTGAATACACTCGAACATCTACATTTATGGTAAGTGTACACAACTGTACTGTCTTCATCACCCAAATGTCATCAGTCCCACTTATCCAATGCATATAGGATGCAGTGATCACAGGAATGCTTGTAAAAGTGTTTGTGACCATATCCCCTCCCAATCAGAGATTTTTCATTTTTCATGAAGGGGTTCCCTACACCTTTCCCAGTGATGCATGATATCTATGGAGAAGGGAAGTTTTTGAAAACTGGATACTTAATTTGTTTCATGTCTGGCCAAAATCCACTATCTTTACCCTTAATGGAAAAGCCACTCTTTCTTGAAAGTATGTGCAAGGAAGGAGGTGCATCAGAGTCTTCCCACACTTGAACAATTGACTCCTAGTGTTGCACACTAGGGACAGCCTCATCAAGCACAAGGATATTCTGCTCTGATTATTCTCCTGGTTGGAGATCATGTTTAGTCTGGTGAAGTCACAGCTCACTCCCACACTGGTAATCTTGTACATCAGAATCATAATCAAAACTAAAGCCCTCAGAGTCTTTGCCTTTGGACAGAATACAAAGAAGCAAAGAGAGCAACCACAGTGGCTGATAAAGTGCCAGAGAAACTCTACTAGCTTCTGAACATTGATTCAGCAGATGGCACAGATAAGCTGTATTAGGTTGCAAGACGATGACAGAAAGATAAAGAAGATAGTCAGACACTGTTCATATTGGATGCCAGTAACTGTTCATATTGGATGCCAGTAACTGTCTGTTCCCCAATCAGGAGGCCAACAAAGGTAGATGGAAGGAGTACTTCCAAGAAATTACTGAATGAAGAAAATCCCATAGAAGGTGTGCCATTGCATAGACAGTGTACAATGAAGGAGGAAGGATAATCCACTGTAGGAGTATGAAGTGCACTAAGGAAAATAAAGTCTGGGAAAGAGGCAGAGTCTGAAGTGACAGCATATGTGATCGATGTTGGTGGCCTTGGCAAAGGAGTGACTTTCAAGTGACTTATAATGTGGAGACAGAGAGAGAGAGAGAGACCCACAAACAGACATATCCAAGATGACTGTTGAATAAGCAGTCTAGTGCCACTGTACAAGAACAAAAGGGATATTCACAATTGCAGGCAGTGCAGAGGTATGAGACACCTGTTAGACTGCATGAAAGTGCTGGATAGGGTGATATCTAAAAGAATACACAGAGTAGCAGCATGTAAAATGGGAGATGAAGTCAGATCAAAATAAATGACAACAAACCTGATCTTAGCGGTGAGACAGATAGTAGGGAAGTAGGCATTCCTAGATGTTGAGCAAGAAAATTCTGAAGTCCCAAGAAAGCTGATTTGGGTAACCCTGGGATGGTTTAAAGTTCTGGAAACATTGGTACAATTAGTGAAGGCTATGTACAAGTACCAAATGACACAAGCGCAGACAGTGTTCAAAACTCACATCAGGGTTATAACTTTGAGTGGGTGTGCATCAGGGTTCAGCTCTGAGTACGTTGTTCATACTAATGATGGACTACAGTTGCAAACATGTCAAAGGGGACAGATCATCAAAGATTCTGCATACAGATGATGAGGTACTACAAGTAGACTCTGAACAAGAACTTCAGCAAATAATAGGCAACTGGAATGCAATACTCTAGGCATGTGGGATGAACGTGAGTACAGAGAAGACAGATGTCATGACAGCAAGTGGGGAAATCAGAATAAGCTGAAAACTGTGAGAAAGAGAGAAGTAAAACACTGGAATAGGTTAACAACTTGAAGTGTCTGGAAAGGATGGCTGAGAAAGTGAAATCTGAATGAGGAGGCTAAAGCTGGAATGGAAGTGCTGCAGTCAGGTTGCACAGACTGTCAGGGTAGTGTGTTTGTGATAGAAAAATGCCAAAGAAGCTGAAAGAAACTGAAAAGTAAGGTGTTCAAAACAGTAGTGTGGCACAGAAACTTGGGCAGTGAAAGAAGAGCAATTGAGGAAGCCTGAGGAGATAGAAATGAACTGCCTGGCATGGGTAGTAGGATTTGCACTGTGGGACAAAGAAATAAGGATATAGAGCAGAAGCTGGCATATTCCCTGTTAAAGAGAAGCACAAGCAGAACAGATTACATTGGTTTAGTCATATGTGCAGAAAAGCAGAAAGGTTGGTGAAGACGATTTGGGAGAGATGGAAAGAAAGCAGGAGAAAAAAAAAGGACATCCAGCCAAGAGATGGATGGGTTGTATGAGAGAAGACCTATGACAGTCAGGCACAATGGTCAAATAAGTTTGGATAGTGGCAAAGAATAAGAGAGGTGGGGATAGTTGCCATTAAACAGTGACCCCATGTGGAAAAATGGCAAAAAGGGGGATAGATGATACTGATTAAATGACAGGCTCTTTCTGGGCTTGCATTAATTACTGAACTTTTTCCTTAAATGCTAGTATGTTGTCTTTCTATTCATCACAGAAAGTGTACCTTTATGGTTTCTTCCCCAGAGACATGCAGAAATGTGACACACTGTACCTTTTCAGACATTCCAAGCACTCCACTTCCATTGAAGTAAACTGTATTGCTGAATCCAAACCTTCCAGTTTTTTGCTAAATTTCCTTTTAGTGAAAGAATTTTAGAAGGTTGCAGTTGAGCCATATTTCCAGTGTACATTATATTTCTTTAATTGTAAGCATGGAAATTATTGAAAGCAGATGAATTTTTTTCCTTACTTCTGCAGATGTATTTCTTACATTTTGCCAGATGTTTCACCAGTTTGAGGTACTATGTCACTTCAGAGGGCTTAATAAGTAACACACAAGAATGTTAGCTTTGGTTCTAAATTTTATGAGGTCTGTATTCTAACTTGAATTCTCTGGAAGAAATGTGTACCACAGGACATGCATATAATATTGGTATAAAGCCTGTCTGCAGTAGATTTTCTAATGTTGGGTGCCTTGCTTAAAAGACTGTCTGTGTGAGAGACAGAGGCAGAAAGTGAACAAGGATGCATTTTTGTATGGGTTTGTGGAAAGGAAGGTACTAGAAGAATGGGAAAAATGAAGTAAGTAGCTGGTAGCACATTTAGAGAAATGCTGTGTCAAAAGAGACATAAGGATTAGAACAATTTATTTATTTATTTATTTATATTTGTTGACCGGGAATGTCCGACTGGATGTAGGTCCATTTTCAGTGGAGGCCCGGGGAGAAAAGCTCCACAGTTAAAATAAACAGACAGTAGTTAATTGGATTACAGAGCGATTAACAATTTACATAGCAATTATTTGCAACATATTTACAGATGAAGAACATAGTACATCAGTAGACAACTAGAATCTTTATCTGTGAAGTACATGACAGACATTAACAAATGTTAAAATAAGAAGTTCCTGGTGTATAAGTACTAGGCTTATGAGCATTTGAGCTTGCTATAATCAAGGTAGTTAGTGGAGTGGAAAGAAAGGTAGTGGTTGGATGGGGTGGGTGATATTAGAGTGGGAGTTGCAAGGGCATAGCCAGCATGTTTTTAGGTGCGCTTTTAGTAAAGTTTTGAAGTGGGTGCATGATGGTACGGAGGTAATTGTGGGTGGGAGGGAGTTCCATAATTTGGCTATGGTGCAAGAGAATAGTGCTTCACCAGCAGAGTTATTGGCTTTAGTGATCTGCAAGTGATTTTTGTTGCTGGATCTTATTGGTCTGGTGGTGCGACAGGGTTGGAGTAGATTCTGGAGGGATGGGACATTTAGTAGATGGTTTACTAGTTTGTGGGCGAGTGAGAGTTGATACCATTGAAGGAGGTGAGGGAATTCAAGCCAGCCCAGTTCAGCAAGTGAGAGAGAGTGGTGACTACGCTAGGATGCCCCTGTGGCGAATTTGGCTATTTTGTTGTAGCAGGTCTCTAGCTTGTTTAGATCGCATTGCCTTAGGTTGGTATATATTGGAGAGGCATAAAGTAGGGTGGAGATAAGGTGGGAATTTGCTATTGAAATCTTTGCTGCTTTGGTGAGAAGATGCTTATTTCTGTATAACGCTCCTAGTATTAACATTAACAACATTGAAAAAAATTGTTTTAATTGTTCTGCCAGGAGGTGATTACTTTTGTCTGTAATTGCTTGGGATTTTAAAGCAGCCTTTTTATCTGCCTAAACATAACTATAATCTCTGTGAAGTATTTATTTTGTCAGAAACTAAAAGCAGTCCTAACACTTTGAAACGAGAATCAGTGCCTTAGAATTCTTTAAAGATCATATGCAAACTGCTTTTTCTCTGCAATTTATTTTTTACTGTATGTATGTATGCCGTTATCATGTAAAGTGGGTTTCCTTATGCTAAAATATGCTAAAGCAATGCAACAATGAAACTCACCAGAGCCAAGGCAACACAATGCAAAACATTGAGTTTGAGATAGTAAAAAAGAAAAACTTTAATACACAACTCTCTCAAAGTTTTGCTTAGAAAGCTTCATCAGGCATATAAAACCAAGGGTGAAAACAGTATAAATAGTACAAAAAGCAGCCACATGATAAATTAAACAAATTAATTAAACCCTGTGCTGTAATTGTTTTAAAAAACGGTTTTAAAGATACAGTGTTGTTTAGGCCTGGTAAAATATGAGCCTTAAGCTTTAAAATCCATTTAAATTCCTCTAGCTCAGTTTGCTGTGTTAAATCACCACGACATACAGATTCTGTTAATTTAGATAAAAATCAGAAACTTAAAAGAATGTGAAGTGTCATTATCTGAAATATGTTTACAAAATGCTTTAGTGGTAATTTTCCTATTTTATCTGTTGTTTTTACCATATTATGCAGTGCATGATTGACGTGAAGTATACAACATTTCTAGTGTCACAATTCCCATAGACTTTTAAGTAAAATACTTTTCCATTGACAGGATAAATAAAATTCTTATTAATATTAATATTGGCACAGTGTACGCATTTATTACAAGTATGAGAGTTCCTGTTCTATTGGTTGTAAAAAAAGTTATAACTCCTAGGTTGTTTCTTGTAGCATAACCTGTTTTTTAAGTTTGTTTTATAGCCAAAGCTCAGTTTATCTCCTGTCATATTCCTTATTTCCGGAATATCTGAAATCATTGGATAATATTTATTACTTATATATTTTATAGCATTGGTATTTTGATTGTAAATGAGTATACACCATTTGCGATTGCTGTGTGTTGTCATTTCATTGCCCATACAGTTTCATAGGTAGGTACTAGGCTATTGGCCCTAGGGCCTATATAAGCCTAGCCAAACGGTACCCTGGCTTTTGCCACCCATGAAAAAATAGGTGCAGTTTCTAGGGTTCGCCCATTAATAATGTTGCTTATGGTGTCAGCCACATCAGATGTTCATCGTGTTTCACTGTTGCAGTCATTACACTTGGATTATCCTGCTGGCAGGCTACCCGCAGTCGGCCTGAATTCCAAAGTCTTGGTTCGGCATCAGTTGCTGTCGCCTCTTCCCTGACGTCAGTGCGCCAGGGGTATAAAAGATGCAGCCGACGCCGTTTTCTTCAGTCTTTCTTGACGCGCATTGCCCGAAGCAAAAGTAGTTTGCAAGTGCCGGTCGGCCTACTCCTGAGATTTTCAAAACCGAATTTCAGATCCAAAGTCTTCATTAAAGCTAAGTACCCCGTTGGGGAAACTTTTTTTCTTGCTCCAGACCGATGTCAGAAAAAGTAAACAATTGTATTTCTTGTGAGAAGCAAATACCTCATAAGGATTTTCATTCTTACTGTATTCCTTGCCTAGGCCCTGACCACGACGTTGCTAGCTGTCGGTTTTGTGCTAGATTTAACCAACGCACTATTAAGCATCGGATCGATTTTGCCTTTCATTACTTTGGCCGAAGATTTAATTATATAATGCCGTCGGAACAGCTGACGACCGGAGTTTATAAAAAGCGCAAGGAAAAGGATAGGCATCCGAGGTCCAGAACCAATGACGAGGCGTCCGCTAGGCCAGTCGCCAGTTCGCCGGTTCTCAGTGAGGTGCTTTCGCAGCCTCTGACGCCCGCTACCTCAGAGCCACAGGCCACTTCCGACTCCCATGTGGAGCCGACTAGGCCTCTGGATACTCAAGGTATTGGACATTCGGAAACTATTCCCTCAGATGGGTCCGGAGCCGCTGAGCAGGCTTCAGCTTCTGAGGGTGTTTTCAGACCTACACAGTTATATGTTAAGCCAACCTCAGCTTCAAAGGCAAAGACTAAAGCAGCTCTAAAGACAAAGAAACAAGTACAGCATTCTCCTGCACAGACTTCCATGCCTAAAAAACAGATGCTTAAAATGTCCGAAGACCTAATTACTTTGATCACCCATCCCCCTCCAGATAAGAGGCCTAGGCAAGAGACAAAATATGAATCTTCAGATCAGGTTTACATTTCCTCTGATTCCTCTTCTGAACAGGGATACTCCCTTCCTCCCTATGAGGATTCTGATGCTGAAGAGTCTATTCCTTCAGCCTCTCCTCCTGTGGATTATTCTTTTTGGGAAACCCTTCACACCATGAGGGAGCACTTTCACTGGGAGAGCCAAGAATACTCAGAATCTAAGAAAAGGCTCAGAGACTTTCTTTTACTACCTCAGCACAGACGTCTTGCTATTCCACCTGTTCTAGACATAGTAGATGATGTATTAACCTCTCTCCTGACTCTTTACTCCCTGCACTGGTTAAGCCAGACAGATACTACAGGGTTCCAGATTCCCACAAATTTCTATATAAAAACCCTGCTGCTGACCCAGAAACTATATCTCAGGGTCCCAAAGGGGTCAAGGCTTCCACTGCAAAAAATCCTGTCCCCTCTGATAGGGATTCTAGGGCACTGGACAGATGGGGAAAAAAAGTTTACACTTCTGCTACCTTGGCTGTAAGAGCTTTAAATTGTCAGTTTCATATGCTTAAATATCAGCAATATTTAATGTCACTGCTAAAACAGAAAATGTTGACAAATTCTGAATGTGCAAATAACAAGGAAATGCAGGATTTATTGCATGCAGCTGAACAAGTGGGAAAACATACTTTGCAATGTGGTTTTGATTCACTGGAGGCCTCTTGCAGGGCTGCTGTTACGGGTACTGTCATTAGAAGGCATGCTTGGTTAAAGGAACAAAATCTGCCTGATCATGTTAAAGCAAAATTATTGGATGCTCCTTTACAGCATGTTATTTTGTTTGGTGTTAAGGCAGAAGAGGTGTTGAAGAAAATGGAGGATAAAGCGAAATCTATGCAGACAGGTATGGATTTCTTGCAGGTACAACCACCCAGATTTAGCAGGAACTGGCCTTCAAAGAATTGGTCCTTTCCAGTGTCAGACAGGCCACAAAGAGGCAGATCCCAGCCCCAAGGCTCATACAGGCCTAAACAATGGGGTGCTTCTACCTCCAAAAGCGGAGAAGACAAATCACAGCCATATAGAAAACAGTCCCAATGACTTTCCTCTGCCAATACCAAGCACTTATCTTTTGGCAGCTCCCTTAGGGGGAAAACTAGCACTTTTTTCACAAAATTGGCATATAATCACCCAGGACAAATGGGTCTTGAATATAGTGTCCCAGGGCTACAGGTTCTACTTTCACACCCTGCCAAAGGCAAAAGGTATGCCAGACCTGCCACAAAATCAATGGGCATAAAAACAAGTTACATCCCTCATGGACATGAGGGCCATTCAGCGAGTACCACATCAAGAGCAGGGACAAGGATTATACTCTACTATTCCTGGTACCCAGAAAGGACAATGCCTGGAGACCAATACTGGACCTGTCTATTCTGAACATTTTCTGGATGTTCCAAAATTCAAAATGTTGACTCTGTAGCAGCTTTTGCCCGTGCTGGACAAGAAGGCTTGGATTGTAACTTTGCACCTAAAAGAGGCATACCTGCATGTCCCAATCAGACAAAATTACAGACGATACCGCAGATTCATAGCTGGATCAATGCACTACCAATTCTCTGCACTGCCCTTTGGCTTATCTACTGCGCCCAGGGTCTTCACAAAATGCCTGACACCAGTAATTGCTTTCTGCAGACAAAGAGGAATTCAAATATACCCTTACTTGGATGACTGCCTTATTCAAGCAGAGAACAAAGACATTCTACTGAAGCATCTGGCATTTGTAAAAAGATTACTAATTTGCCTAGGGTACACTGTAAACGAAAAGAAATCAAAACTAGTACCCTCTCAAGAGATAATAGTCCTGGGTGCAAGCTTAAATACAACTGCCCAGATGGCTTACCTCACGCCAGACAAACAAAGGCAACTGACTTCTTACTTCGAAATGTTGGCAACAAAGACCCAGTTATCTGCAAGAAAAATTCTGCAGGCTGTGGGCTTCATGGCTTCCTGCATTTTACTAATTCCATATGCAAGACTGCATATGAGGAAACTACAGTGGTATCTAAAATGTGTTTGGACTCAACATCGCCACAGCCTGGAAGCATTACTTACCCTCATTCCCTGCCTGCAACAGGAGTTTCGATGGTGGGCACAGGCCTGCCACCACAACAAGGGACAGCCATTCACTCTACCTACGGCCAGGCAAAACTAACAACAGATGCATCAGATTATGCCTGGGGGGCCCACATGGCAGGAAAATGTATTCAGGGAGCATGGCCAGCAAGCCAAATGCATCTTCATATCAATCAAAAAGAGATGCTAGCTGTTCAGAATGTCCTGACAGCCTTCAAGGATCTACTTCACCAGGACAACTGCTGGCAAAGGTGGCCAATACTACAGTCATGTGGTACATAAACAAGCAGGGAGGCACACATTCCTACCCCCTCTGCAGACAAGCCATGACTTTGTGGAACACAGCATTGACTTATCAAGTACACCTGCAAGCACAATTCCTGCCAGGAAAGGCAAATACTCTGGCAGACAAACTAAGCAGAAATCTCAAGGATCCTCATGAGTGGAACTAGATCCACAAATCTTCAGCATGATAACAAGGGAATGGGGATGCCCTGACATAGATCTATTTGCCTCCCCGCACAACTGCCAACTACAGAGATTCTGCACAAGGATTTATCACAAACAAGCATGGAAAGTGGATGCCCTATCATTCGGCTGGAAAACCCTTACAGTATATGCCTTTCCTCCACTGCCTCTCCTCCCCAAGGTGCTCCTAAAGGTCAGACAAGAGAAGCCAGAAATTATATTGATTGCTCCAGACTGGCCACGCCAGGACTGGTACCCAATCCTAAAGAGCTTGTCTCAAGGCCCAGCCTGGACATTACCCCAAATTCCTCATTTGCTGACCCAACAAAACAATCAGATCCTGCACAGCCAACTCAGAACCCTAAATCTGGCTGCATGGCTGATAATTTAACCATTCAGAACACACCTCTCTCTAAAGCAGTTATGGATGTTATTTTGGAGGCCAGGAGGCCCAGCACCAGGAAATCTTATACAGAAAAATGGAAGAGATTCTATGCTTGGAACCAGGCACAAGGAATGGACATGCTTCTACCAAATATTCCTCAGATTTTACAATACCTAACTGAGATGCTGGACAAAGGCTAATCCTTCTCATCAATTAAGATCCATACCTCTGCCATTTCAGCTCATTACAATACGGATCCACCTATTTTTTCACATCCACTGCTAAGGCAGTACCTCAGAGGGGCCAAAAACATAAGACCTACAAGGAGAGCTCCAACACCTGCATGGGACCTCAATTTTGTCTTGGAAAAGCTCACACTGCCTCCTTTTGAGCCAGCCAATACAGCTGAGATAAATACTTATGGAAAACAACTCTGCTCCTAGCAATAACCTCAGCAAGAAGAGTCTCAGAGTTACAGGCACTAATGGCTGTGGAACCTTTTATTATTTTCCATCCGGACAGGGTTTCTCTAGGGACAAACCCAAAATTTATGCCTAAAGTAGTGTCCAGTGTGGCTCTTAACCAAACAATTTATTTGCCTACCTTTTATCCAAACCCACAGAATAAAGGGGAAAGACTTCTGCATTCTTTGGACATACACAGACAGCTACGCTTCTACTTGGACAAAACTAAAGTCTTCAGAAAGACTGAGCAACTCTTAGTGGCATATGCTGCAAGATCACAAGGAAAAGCTATTTCAAAACAGACTATTTCAAAATGGATAGGCCACTGCATTCATTTCTACTATTCACAACATCGCAAGTCAGTGCCTAAGGGCATTAGGCCACATTCAACCAGAGCAGCAGCCACTTCAGCAGCCTTCCTCGGAGTACCAGCCAAGGACATTTTGGAGGCTGCAACTTGGACTTCAGTGCACACCTTTACAAAGCACTACCACTTACCTCTTTACTCTAAATCCAGAGCAGACTTCGCCACTGCAGTTCTGCAGGGCCTCATAGCCACTCCTAATTCTAACTAGGCCCAGCCACCCAACCTCAGCTTTGGGATTCAACCCAAGTGTAATGACTGCAACAGTGAAACACAATGAATATAGTACAGTTGTGTACCTACCATAAATGTAGATGTTCGAGTGTATTCACTGTTGCAGTCCAGGTTACCCTCCCTCCATCCCCCTTTCATTGCTGGGACTTATCTGTACTTCTCTATTCTATACAACCTATGTGGTGTATTTGCTTGTAGATGAAGGTAATGTTTATGTTAGTGCATGCTTTTTTATGAGCAGTATTTTTAGCCTACCCTTTTGGGGGCACCTGACCTCTGGGGCAAGAAAAACTGAAGAAAATGGCGTTGACTGCATCTTTTATACCCCTGGCGCACTGATGTCAGGGAAGAGGCGACAGCAACCAATGCCAGGCCAGGACTTTGGAATTCAGGTCAACTGTGGGTAGCCTGCCAGCAGGATAACTCAAGTGTAATGACTGCAACAGTGAATACACTCGAACATCTACATTTATGGTAGGTACACAGGTGTACTTTCTGTTGTAACCTCTATCTAGGAGCTCATAATTTGTTTTATTCAGCTGAAGTATCATTTGTTCATCACTTGTATGTAATTTAGTAATGCACTTAATTTATTTTACTACATTATTAAATGCAAATGGCAGATGCTTGCTTGTTCTGTGGCGATAGGTATTCCTTTTGACTGATTTCTTAGCGTTTAGTGCCCAAAATTCCTCTTTCTGTCTTGGTTAAGGTAATATTTAAGAAGTTAATAGTCTCTAATTTCCCTCTTAAATATAAGATATTCAATACTAGTATTTAAGTACTCAAAATATAAATTAAAATCATCAGTTGTTCCAGTCCATAGAAGGAATAAATCATCCACAAATCTGCAATAAAAAAACACTTTCTAAATATAAATTGTTAGACATAGACAAAATAAAATCAGTTACCCACATGAACATTACAATATTAGCATAAGTATTTGCTGTGGGCGTGCCCATGGCAACATTTGTATTCTGCTTGTAGAGCTGTGTTTGAAGTAAAAAGATGTCATTTTCCAAAACAATATGCAACAATTCACAGATATATGTATCTTACTAGAACTAAGTTGTGAGTACTCAGTCAAGAAACACTTACTGCTTTCAGTACCAGTACTGTTATATATGCACATAAAATGAGAATCTTCGTCCATGCTTACCAAGTCATAATTTTTAACATTCCTGTCATTTGACCATGTATACAATTCTTTTAAGAAGTGTGAAGAGGGGAGATCTATGGCTGGCATACAGAGCATTGTCAGACCCCACTCTGATGGACCTCCTGCATATACAAAACAAATTTCCCGAATTACCCATTCTAAAGACTTAAACCTTGCGTGTGATATAAATAGAACCTTTTGGAGAGATAGGTGTGTATCCCAGAGACTACCCCATCTGTGGAACAGGCTCCCCAGCTATGTGAAGCAGAGTTCCTCCCTAACCCAATTCAAGTGCAACTTGGACAATGGATGGGAAACTGTTATTTCATCCCTGGTTTGGCACCTGTGTCTCTAATGGAAACGGGCAACCTGGAAATGGTTCATCCCACAGGCCTGTGCTTACACTTATCAAGGGGATCAGAACTTGTCAGAGATTTGAGATGCATGGCTAGGCTTACAAAGTTGACTGTGGTCATTAGCCTAGTAAACACATATGAACTTATAAAGCTATGAAGTATCTTTTATAGTAGTATTTGCTATATTGAAACATTTCTTCAATTCTAGATCAATGTATTCGGAGATGGGTTCTGTGACCCAACCCCGTGTAGACACTGTCGATCTCATGGGTGGTCTCCTCTGTGATTTTTGCAGTTTGGGAATGCCATAGATAAGTGGTGCAACAGATGATGTGGTAGTGAGATAATTAAACAAGTTAAAGTCCAATGACTTAGCTTTAAATGTCTCATGCAGTGAGTCAGTAACATTTTTAATAATGCGTTTGCATTCACTCTTGGAGATTTTCTTATAATTTTGAATTTATCATCTCAAACTTTGTAAGTAAGTAGTAGTCCCCGCTTCCTTTATCAGCATTCGTAATAATGATCTGATCATTTTTAAGCAGAGAGTTTATAGCATGATGTTCCTCATGACTCAGGTTATAAAAAGACCGTTTTTATTGATTTTGATAGAGCAAGTAAATGTCATACTCTTCGGCTTTCTCGGAAGCCTGTATGACTGGATTAGTATTGGGTATAAAAGTACTCTTTCTTTTAAGGACAGTAGCGTCATGTTCATTTTCTGTGCCAAACATTAAATTCAGGTTTAAAGACCTTATGAAATATTTAACCTCAGCCAGTACTTGGGATACATCAACATTGTGAGCCTGCATGAATGAAGTACAGATAGTCCATGGTTATTGAGTTTATACCTGGAGAGGGTAAGTACTAGTCCTGTCTGGCGTATATTTTGCTTTGGTTTCTCATGGTTGGTAATTGATATTGTTTCTTTCCTTTTTGAGGATCGTTCTTCCTTTTCTATGACTGTGAAAATGGTAGAGGTGAGTCCTGTAGCTGAGGAAAATCCAGTGGATCGAATGCATATTAGCATCTACTAATGCAGCAGCTTGTGGTACAGATGTTGGCGATTCTGCTGTGTGGGCGGTCTCTTCTGATTGTGGAACCTCATAACAGAAAAGGGAATCCCCTCTCCGATTGGACCACACAAAGATTTTGCCAGTTTTAAAATCATTAAAGTCCCGATACAAGTTTCTTTTTTTGTTTAATCAGCCTCTTTTCAAAAAGCAAAACCTTGTCAGTAACTTCATGTAATAATTTTGAATGTCTATTAAGTTCAGTATTGTCAACAAGTTCAGAGTATAAGTTTTCAACCTCGTTACGTAGCGATCTCTCTAGTGGTTGAAAAAGTGTTCATTAGTTGCATACACTGCAGAGAACATGATAAATTCAGAGCTTGCCAAAGTTTTAATAAGTCGAGATACTTGTTCCTGTATGTAGACATTTTCAGTAGCCTTAAGCCTGTAGGTACTAGGTTGAGGTAAACATCAAAACTTAAACATTGCCACTGTAGTCTTTTTAGAAATTGTAATTTATGTTCAAAAAGCTCAACATTCATTTTATATTGAGCCATTGAGTCATCTCTAATATCTGGTAATAAATGAGTTACCTCCTTAAAGTTCAATAAGGGATTTGAAGAAATGTCCAGCAATTTAGTAATTGATGTCAAGCCTCTCATAGGCACACTGCTTGTAGACAGTAGTGCACGTGTGTTGCTCATGTCCACCAGATCCGCCACAAATAAATAAAATTCAAGAACAAAGATACAGTCTTGTGATAAATCCAGTGAAAATAAATTCACCAAAGCAATACAACAATGAAAATCAATGGAGCCAAGGCAGCACAATGCAAAACACTGAGTTCGCGATAGTAAAAAAAACTCTTTTTCTCTGCAATTTATTTTTGCTATTTATGCTTATGTCATGTAAAGTGGGTTCCCTGATGCTAAAATATGCAGCTTTCATTTTAGTGACTTCAGTGGAACTATATTTAATATTTATATGTTCAGTATGTTGAAAGCTATCTGATTACTTCCTGAATCTGTGTCATCTGATCCTGCCTTCTGATGATGAAATAGTGGGTAGCCACATTCTGTGCACTCTGCAGCAAATTGCAGAACAAAGTGAATAGGATGTGCTGCACAGTGACTCAGACAACAAATCAATAAATAAATGATATCTGCACTTTAATCTATTAAAAATCTTTTTTCACCTTCTGTCAGCCAAAATCCATTAAAAAAAACTCTTTTTGCAACCTAAGGCACTGACAGCTCTCATTGTCACAACTTCTAGAGCTAACTTCCACTGTACTCAACATGTCTGTTTGCCATTGCTGCCTTACTTTGACAGTATGCCAGTACACCAAAAAGAAAGTACCCACCACTCCGAATGCAGAGGGGAACTTGAAATGTAATGTACCTGTTAAAGCAAGTCCAGTGTACTTGTTTTCTAATGGCTATGTCACCTAACCTTGTATGGCATTCCTCCTTCTGTCTGCCCTTGCTTTACTCCTCCTCCCTGCTTTCCCACTGACTTGTGAGTCATGTTGTGCATAATGCAAATATTGTTAATTTTTGACAATATTAATTAGATGTATGCTGTTGTACTTATTATCTTCAAACTTCTTGTATTGTTTTAATCTCTGTACTTATCCTAATAACATTCTACATTTTTGTATCAGCTGTGAAAAGATTTTGATCAGTTTATTTTTCCCCCTAATTTTGGAGCATAATCATGGTGCTTTGTGTACTACAAATAAATTCCTTGGTTAAGTGTATTGTAAATGGCATACAGTATCAAAACACAGAAGTGAACAGTTGTCTGCTATGGAATGATCCCTTTACTCCATCTTGATATTTGCAGATGCACAACGTTTTCCAAATGTTTTCTTTCCAGCACTAATTTCTTGGTAGTGTAACATACAAACTTACTGCATAGTAGAGTAGGGCTATCACTGGAGGTGATTCACACATCCGTAGTTCCTCCCTAAAAATGATCAATCCATTGTTAAATAATTTATTACAATGTATGCCAAGCCCTATACAACTTGCTAAGATAATTTATTACACTGTATGCCAAGCACTATACAACTTGCTAAGATAATTTATTACACTGTATGCCAAGCACTATACAACTTGCTAAGATAATTTATTACACTGTATGCCAAGCACTATACAACTTGCTAAGAATCTTAACCTGCTGTTACTTTTATTTCCTTCCATTTGAATGTAACTGTGTTTATTTATTGTCTTACAGAGTAACTGATTGTCTGCTTTCTGCAGCAGACTACAAAATACATGCCAACCTACTACAAAACTGTTTCTTCCCCCTCTAATACATTATCAGAAGGTGGGTCTGGATGACATGAATTTAGGAACTATTGAACAGTTGCTCAGCAGACAGAAACAGAAGTTTATTAAACTTAGTAAATCTAGGTACAATGAAGTAACTAAAGTAAAAACTATACATTTTACAGTCGGAAAGACAACAAAAGGAGTGCATAATTATACCAAAAAGAAAGGATAAAAAAACAAAACAAAAATGCACGATCTTTAAATGAAGACGTAAACTGTATGTTGTATGTTTGATAAGTGAAAAGATCCTATAGTGAAAGGGCAATATTCCAGTATTACAGTCCTTGGAATCAAAAACAAGTTGCAGATTAGTGGCTGACATTTCATGTAGGCAGTGTTATGTAATATGTGATGAGGCTTCTAGTGATTTTATTTTGTTTATATTTTTAAGCTGGAAAAATAATAGCCTGACAGTCTTTACTGTAATAGGGCAACTGAACCGAATATTCACAAAGCGCAGTAGGAACATTTTCCAGTGACCTACAAAGTATACTAGAAGCAGTACTGGCCATGTAAAGCAACGTGTTAGTTTCAAGATGGAAAAGGTTACGTAGAATGTTTTTTAATGACATTTTGGTTTGTTTAGGTCAGTGGCAGTAGCTAAGATTATGTGCTTTTTGATGTGACAGTAATAAATTAGTTGCATTAGAGAATATGTTCCAAGAGGATAGATGTACACAAAGGCAACTCAAGTCAGAAATGGTTGTTAGCTTGTATTATCAGATAGTAAAGTCTGAGTCCTAAAATATGAGTTAGGTTAAAGACAGGTATGTAGGAGACAGCCTGTAACTGAGGTTTTAGCTTGAAGAACTGTTGAGTTGAAGGGCAGTGGTTCTAAATGACCATATTTATTTATTTCATGACTGAATTTGTTTTTTGTTACTGTTCTGAAACCATTTTATTTTGGGCTTACATTCTTTGCTTTGTGATATGGCAGTTTCTGAGTAGGAGTGAAGGTTAGAGTAATATGGTGGCAGCACTGATTTTTACAAGAGTCTGAAGAGTTTGGACAGATCAAAAAAAAAAAAACTTTATAAGTAGACCTGTCCTTTCTGACTTTGTAATTTTTAACAAATTATCAAAAAAAGTCGGAATGTTTGTGTCATAACTTGCACATGTCCAAACTTCTCTTTTTGTACTAAAAATAAAATTAAGTTCACCTTAAAAATATTGTTATGTTGTATGACTAAGTAACAAAATCCTAGCTGATCTTGCATGTGTCCAGAGCAATCTTGGGCATGCCATCTATGAGAAAATACCAGCATTATTCCAGACAGCACAACCTGCCGCAAGAGGGAATCCCCAAAGATCTTCTGTTATAGTGAGTACAACGCAAAGTTGTGCTTTGTCAAACATTCTGCATTCCTTGTTGTTTATTCTTGACTACGTATTTGTTGTTATTACAACTGAAATAAATAATATGCACATTGAATCTTTTCCTTCCTTTCATGGCTGATGTAGAGCAATGCATAAAATGATAAACCGCACATTACTTATTTTCTAAAATTAATATTTTGACTCTCCTCTTTATACTAATAGATGCTAAGGCCAGAAGACTAAGTTATGAGAGTATGTAGCCAGGTGTCCAAATGTTCACTGCTCAGTCACAGTTAATTTTCTTTTGCTCATTCTTTATAGATGAAGTGCCTGATGTTCTTCGTGTTTCGCTGTTGCAGTCATCACATTTGAGTTATCTGCTTCCAGTAGCCCTCAGTTGGCCTGATTAACAAAGTCTTGGGTCCTGCATCGGTTGCTGTCCCTTCTTCCGTGACGTCAGGGTATAAAACATGCAGCCGACGCCATTACATCAGTATTTCTTGCCGTGTGGTGCCCGAAGCAGAAGCAATTTGCAAGTGCCAGTCGGCCGACTCCTGAAATTTTCATTTTTGAGTTTCAGAACCGAAGTCTGCAACTAAAAGCTAAGTACCCCATTGGGGAAACTTTTTCTTGCTCTAAACCGATGTCAGTAAAAGTAAATAATTGCATTACTTGTGGAAAGCAAATACCTCATAAAGATTTTTATTCGTACTGTATTCCTTGCCTAGGCCCTGACCACGATGTACATCGCTGTTGATTTTGTGCCTTATTTAAACCACGAACAAATCCGTCATCAGTATATTTTCACTAGTAAATATTTTGGTGCTTGGTTCAATTATACTGATATGTCTTCGGTAAGCTATCCAACTACCAAAATTACGAAAAAACGCAAAGGTAAAGACAGAGACAGGTCACCTAGGTCCAAAGCTGCCGACGACACTTCTCCTTAGCCAGTTGCCAGTTCGCCGGCACTCAGTGAGGTGCTTTCGCAGCCCCTGATACCCGCTACATCAGATTCGCAGGCCTCTACTAAGACCCATTCGGAGTCCAGTATGCTGCGAGATGCTTCAACTGTGGAACCTGTGGATGACTCTACCTTGGATGGGTCCAGAGCCGCTGTGCAGGCACCGGCTTCTGAGGGTGTATTCAGGCCTACTGACTTGCATATTAAACTGACGCCATCTTCTTCTTCAAGGCCTAAAACTTGAATCATGCCTAGAAAACTGATGCCCAGACCACATGGTCAGGCCTCTATGCCTAAAAAACAAATGATAAGAATGGCTGAAGACCTTATTACTTTAATCAGGGGAAGCCAGCCTTCCCCCTCTAAGAGACCTAGGACTGAGTTTGCTTATGATACTTATGACCAGGATTCTGAATTTTCTGTTTCCTCCGATGACCAGGCTTTACACTTACCTACCTATGAAGATTCTGATGCTGAGGACTCTATTGCCTCTGCCGCCCGCCCCCCCCCCCCCCCCCCCAGAGGATTTCTATTTTGGTGAAACCTTGCATTCTCTCAGGGAGCATTTTCATTGGGAAAGTCAGGATTTCTCTGATTCTAAAAAGAGGCTTAGGGATTTCTTACTCCTGCCCCAGCACAGGCCTTTAGCCATACCTCCTGTACTAGACATTGATGATGGTGATGCCTTTTCGGAATCTAGCTTGGCCCCTGACTCTTTACCTCCTGCTCCCAGAAAATCTGATAGATATTACAGGGTCCCTGACTCTCACAAGTTCCTTTTTAAAAATCCTACTGCGGATCCTGAGACCATTTCACAGGGACCCAAGGGCATTAAAGCTACTACTGCCAAAAATCCTACCCCCCCTGATAGAGACCCCAGGGTGCTGGATAGATGGGTAAGAAGGTAAACACTTCTGCGACCTTGGCCATTAGGGCCTTAAACTGCCAGTTTCATATGATAAAGTATCAGCAGCATATTAGTGGATTTCTTAAACAGAAAATGATGTTGATTCCTGATTGTGCTGAAAATAAGGATTTACAGGATTTACTGCATTCAGCTGAACAAGTGGGAAAGATACTTTGCAATGTGGTTTTGATTCACTAGAGACATCTTGCAGGGCTGCTGTAACAGGATCTGTACTTAGAAGACATGCTTGGCTTAAGGAGCAATCCTTGCCAGATCATGTTAAAGCAAAATTACTGGATGCTTCCGTAAACCAGGACCGCCTGGTTGGCAACAAAGCAGAAGAAGTTCTTAAAAAGATGGAGGAAAAAGCTAAATCTGTGCAAACTGTTAAAGATTTTTTACAAGTACAACCTCCAAGGTTTAGTAGGCATTGGCCTTCCAAAAATTGGTCCTTTCCTGCCTCTTACAGATCTTCTCAGTCCAAACCCAGATCCAGCAGAGCTTCCAGGCTTCAGTCCCAGGGTACACACAGGACTAAGCAGTGGGGGGTCTCCACTTCCAAATCTGGGAGTAATAACCCCCCCCCCCATGGTAAACTGTCTCAATGAGTTATTTTTAAAACTTTCAAGCACTTCTCAACTGACTGCCCCTTTGGGGGGAAAGATTGCTCTTCATGCAAAGAACTGGGAACTCATCACCCAGGATAAATGGGTTTTAAATATAGAGTCCCATGGATACAGATTTCACTTCCACACGTTACCAACACCAAGCAGTTGGCCAGATCTACCCCCAAATAAGTGGGCAGAGGCCCAAAAGCAAGTACTTTCTCTCTTAAGCATGGGGGCTATTCAATTGGTACCAGAAGAGGAAAAGGGACAAGGTTTCTACTCTACTTGAGACTTTTCCTGATACCCAGAAAAGACAATTCATGGTGTCCTATCCTGGACTTGTCTACTCTAAACAGCTTTTTGGTGATTCCAAAATTCAAGATGCTGACTCTTCACCAGTTGCTCCTTATGCTAGGCAAAGATGCCTGGTTGGCAATACTAGATTTAAAGGAAGCATACCTGCACATCCCAATCAGGGAATCTTGCAGAAGATACCTACGCTTCAAAGCAGGCTACACGCACTATCAGTTCTCTGCACTGCCCTTTGGCTTATCTATTGTGCCCAGGGTATTCACAAAGTGCCTAGCTGCAGTCATTGCATTTTGCAGGCAAAGAAATATTCAACTATATCCATACCTGGACGATTGTCTAATTCAGGCAGAAAGCCAGGACATACTCTTGAATCATCTGGCATTTGTACAAAGGGTGCTAACTTATCTGGGGTACACCATAAACGAAAAGAAATCACACCTGTTACCCTGTCAACAAATTATATTCCTGGGAGCAAGCTTGAATACAACTTCCCAGATGGCTTTCCTCACGCCAGAGAAACAAATTCATTTGACAACCTACTTCAAACAAGTGGCCACAAAAACTCTGCTATCTGCAAGGCAAATACTACAAGCCTTGGGGTTCATGACCTCCTGCATTCTTCTAATTCCATATGCAAGACTGCATATGAGGAAACTGCAATGGTATCTAAAAAGCCTATGGTGTCAAAGTACTCAGGATCTAGAAGCAATGATTCCTATCATACCTTGCCTATGCCTAGAGTTCCTTTGGTGGGCAGAGGCCTGCCACCAAAGCAAGGGACTACCATTCACACTACCCCCTGCTGCCCAAACCCTAACAACAGATGCATCAGACTATGCATGGAGGGCGCACCTGACAGGGAAGTGCATTCAGGGCAAATGGAGCCCAAGTCAAATTCACCTGCATATCAATCAAAAAGAAATGTTAGCTCTACAGAATGCTCTGACAGCCTTCAAGGACCACATTCTTCCAGGAAAATTAATGGTAAAGATGGACAACACCACTGTTATGTGGTACATAAACAAGCAGGGGGGGTACACATTCTTACCCCCTCTGCAGACTAGCCATGGCATTGTGGAACACAGCCCTGAGCTGCCAAGTACATCTACTAGCTCAATTCCTGCCAGGAAAACTAAATACACTGGCAGACGAACTAAGCAGAAACCTCATGGAACCACATGAGTGGAAACTGGAACCAAGGATTTTCAACTTGTTGACAAGCAAATGGGGGAGCCCAGATATAGACCTGTTTGCCTCCCCCCCCAGAACTATCGATTGGACAAATTGTGCACAAGGATTCCCCACAAACAAGCTTGGAAAGTGGATGTTGTGTCCTTCAACTGGAAAAAAACGATCCGTTTATGCCTTTCCTCCTCTGCCTCTGCTCTCCAAAGTACTACTAAAGATCAAACAAGACAAACCAAGGACGATTTTGATTGCACCAGATTGGCCACGCCAACACTGGGTACCCCCTCTTGCGCAGTGTGTCACTGTTGACCTCATGGCACTTGCCTCAGACTCCTACCCTATTGTCTCAGCAGGAGTACCAGATTCTGCACCCACAGCTTCACACACTGAACCTAGTAGCCTGGCTAATTACCTAATCTCTCCCTTACCATCCCCTCAGTAAACCAGTGACGGATATCATTTTAGAGGCAAGGAGGCCTAGGACTAGAAAATCTTCTGCTGAAAAATGGAAAAGATTATGTGACTGGAACCAATCTCAACAGATGAGCACAGCAGCACCCAATTTACCTCAGATTTTACAATACTTAACTCAGATGCTTCACAAGGGCCTGTCTTTCTCCTCCATCAAAATTCACGCCGCTGCCATTTCAGCTCATTATAACACAGAACCTCCCCTCTTCTCTCATCCATTGCTCAAGCAGTTCCTCAGAGGGGCCAAAAATTTATGACCACTCAGGAGAGCTCCAACTCCAGCCTGGGACCTTAACTTTGTATTGGAAAAACTCACTCTTCCTCCTTTCGAGCCAGCTGCTACTGCAGACTTAAAATTCCTTTCTTGGAAAACAGCTTTCCTTTTAGCAATCACTTCAGCAAGAAGGGTATCTGAATTACAGGCCCTTATGGCAGTGGAGCCTTTCATCATCTTTCATGCGGACAGGGTGTCCCTCAGGACCAGTCCCTTTTTCATGCCCAAGGTGGTATCCAGTTTGGCCCTTAATCAGTCCATTCATTTGCTAACCTTCTTTCCTAATCCGCAGAACAAAGGGGAATGGATACTGCACTCCTTAGATGTGTACAGACAACTTAGATTCTACTTGGACAGGACTAAACCTCAAAGGAAATCTGAACTACTGCTGGTGGCATTTGCTGCAGGGGCAGAGGGGAAGGCTATTTCAAAGCAAACCATTTCCAAATGGGTAGACCATTGCATTAATTTCTTCTACAAGCACCCTGGAAAACCTATCCCACAGGGGATCAGACCCCACGCAACCAGGGCTGCATCTACCTCTACAGCCTTTCTCAGAGGCGTCCCTACCAGGGGCATCCTAGAAGCTGCTAACTGGAGTTCTGTACATACTTTCACCAAGCATTACCACCTGCCAATTTTCTCTAAATCCAGAGCTGGTTTTGCCACTGCAGTATTGCAGGGCCTTATAGCTCGTCCTAATGCTATCTAAATCCCTTCTCCCATCCTTAGCTTTGGGAATCTACCCAGATGTGATGACTGCAACAGTGAAACACAAAGAATATAGTACAGTTGTGTACACTTACCATAAATGTAGATGTCCGAGTGTATTCACTGTTGCAGTCCTGGTTACCCTCCCTCCAGCCTCCTTACTTCTTTTGGCTATACCTCTACCCTCCTTTACTATGCTCAAAAGCTTTTTGGTGCCTTTGCTTTTTTTTGGAGGTATGACCTTGTATATTTATAGATTTAATTGCTTCCCATTAGGGGGGCACCTGACATCTGGGGCAAGAAAAACTGATGTAATGGCGTCGGCTGCATGTTTTATATACCTGACGACCTGATGTCATGGAAGACGGGACAGCAACCGACGCAGGACCCAAGGCTTTGTTAATCAGGCTGACTGAGGGCTAATGCAAGCAGATAACCCAAATGTGATGACTGCAACAGTGAATACACTCGAACATCTACATTTATGGTAAGTGTACACAACTGTACTTTACTAACTCAAGATACACTACAGTAACAGTGTTTTCCTTACAATAACACTAAAAGTTTTTTTTATTTACTTTGAGAATGAAAGGACAATACTTTTTTTTGAAGTCTGCAGTTTTTTTTTTTCAGAAACTTACACTGCTGGAGTAGTTTTAGAAAATGTTATACGAGTACAAAAATATTATCTGGTATTGTTTCACTAGTTTGGTAACATGCTTTAACTTAAAGTGTATTGGTCATGTTCTGATGCAAGTCTAAGTAAGAACCTTTTGGAGTTAAATATAACCTTCTCATACATAATACCACGTTATACAATTTTTGATACAAAACGCGTCATTTATGTATTTTATAATAAATGCATCAATGGCTTTTCACTCCTTGGAAAGACACATTGCCAGGTAGTTCTTGTACGTGGGACACCTTACATTACAAATTGACTCGTGTGATGATGATGTACTTTAGCAGTAATGAAAATAAAAAGTTGTTCACCTAAGTAGGAAAAATGTGTCATTCCCATAATGCTTTGCAGGCATATGTAAATAATTGTATAGTACCAACCATAACACCATTTGGTGGGAGACACTAAAGAGAAGACTGAGTAAGCAGTGAAACTGTAATATCAAACAACACAGTCTAATCTTCATGTTTTTGCAAAATCATTTGCTACTTCAACATGAGAAGTGTAGCAAGAAATTAAATTAATTGTAAATCCGGGTTGCTTCTGAAAGTGATCAATACATTTTGATACTGAGTATTCTACTCATATGTTCTTAAGTGTTTACACATGTTATCAATGAGATATGCCCATTGTATTGTAAACAGATTTATAAGAGGAAAACATATCACTTAATGTATGCAAAGATGGCCGACAGAGAGTGAGTAGATTTCATCTGGTCGTCAGCGGTACTAAAAAAATCTATATCAAAGTTTGCTATTGACATATTACTGATACTGTCAATTTGTTTTGTTGTTTTGTTTCAGATAGTACTACTTTTAAAGTAAGGCCTGTACATTTACTTTATTTTCTTTCAGAACTTGGAGTAAGCATTGCTCAAAGAAAAAAAGTGGGTAGCATTGCTCAGACTTTCATAACCCACACCCATTAATTTTCAAATTTCTGTTTTTATAGATTTGAGGATGAATTTAGTGCTTGTGAAAAGTGAGGGATTGATGGCACTGGAAACTGAAGCGCTCTATCTTTGTACTGACCTGGAGAGACCACCACTCCAAGGTGAGATTGAAATTCAGTCTCCATGCTCATTCAATCCAGGGCCTTTGTTTTGTGTTTTGGAGCAAAGACTGCTAACTTTTCCATAATCAATCAGGTCTGTTGTTGTCTGCCTATTTGCATGAATTCATATGTATATACCTGTGTTTGTCATGACATGCCCTTCAGGCTAAGTAGAAATTCTAAACTCATTTCACTTCAGCACACACTTTTCCCAGTAGTAAAAGTCAGTTATGTTGCAGTAGTTTCTTCTTCCATTTCCACATCCCTTTTAATGTCTTGACCTGATTCTCATTCTTATTGAACAGAACAGTGCGTTTGCTGTAAATCTCTGAACACTGAGCATGAGAGGCATAGAACTGCAGGATCAGTGCAAACACTGGAGCAGATTTTAGAGGGCATCTTTCCCTAACATTCCGTTGACTGCTTTAGAAGTAGTAACCACCATATTAAAGAGCATTTCTCATCCATTTCCTCTTGTTGACTTTGAGACCCTGCCTCCATTGATCGCTTATCCTTGCTTCAAGCATTATGTGGTCAGACACTACTATGGTTTATTTTTACAAGAATGTGGTGAGACAGCCTTTAATAGCAGGGTAGTCTGTGACACTTTTTCTTATTGGTGCCATCCAACTTTGTGGGGATCTTGAGGTTTGCATAGTAATACTGTGGACATCAAGGTTTAAAAGTGGCTTTGTGAGCCCTCCCCCCACATTCAAACTGACTGAGAATCAGGTCTAAGTTAAGTTGTCACAAAACTTGTTTTTGTGAACATGTTTAAGTCTTTTTTTTGTTTGTCATTCTAGAGCAGTGTGTTCTGTAAACATCCATTTCCATTTATTTTTATGTAGTATTCTGTGGTCACTGTGCAATGTTATTATTGAAAATAAAATGTTACTATATTGCTTAGAAACTTCTATTTTGTTTGTATTGTTGATTCCTTTTCGTAGGTAATGTTTGTTATCAAATGCAGAAGCTGAGATCTGGAAACAGTGTTAAAAAGTGATGTGCAATTATGTCTGCAGATTGCATATATTGTGTTTAATAATTTGGTACCATAAACAGAAACAACCAAGTTATGTCAAGCTTCACACTGAACCTTCCTACCATTCAGAGAATATGTTATCAACAGTAAGTGTGCCGAATAAGTAAGTACAGTGTACTAAGGAGGGTTTCAAGCAGTGTAATTCATAACTGAATCCATGGTCATACAATTTGCATTTTAAAATCAAACTCTTATACTGCTGATACTAGTTATTTGTGTTATTGCTAAGTGTACAGCTAGCAAAGCATTGTAAACTGATGATTTGCTAAGGATGTGATATATGGCAGTAATAAAAGTGAGTACATTAGGTGCTTTTTCCTGACTACCTTTACCTTTTATTTTTGTGGCAGTGTTTTAGCATATGAGGACATTCAGCAGAATGTCTCTGCAAATAAATCCACAGATTTGTAAGTAATTTGTGTTATTGTTAAGTGTACAGCTAGCAAAGCATTGTAAACTGATGACTTGCTAAGGATGTGATATATGGCAGTAATAAAAGTGAGTAAATTAGGTGCTTTTTCCTGACTACCTTTACCTTTTATTTTTGTGGCAGTGTTTTAGCATATGAGGACATTCAGCAGAATGTCTCTGCAAATAAATCCACAGATTTGTAAGTATTTTTATATCACCTTACCGGTTGGTTGTCTTCTTGTAGTTAAAACACGGTTCAGCAAAAAGTCAGGAAGTGATGACCTTTACGTGTTCATGTTGTTTAACCCCAGGTGCATGGACACTGAAGGGAGAGCATACCTTCATGAGGGCTGGAACTGACTTCATATTTTTAAAGGAGTTATGACAGGTGGTGTGGTGGCAATTATGTGACATGAACATCAAATAAGAACTGTTCCCAGATGAATCTGGTATTTTTTTTTTTTTATGGCCATAAGACCTTAGGCAAAGGTTCCGGAGTGTTTCCATCTTCCACTAGTATAGGTATTTTGAATTCTTGTTTCTCCTACCACTGCTAGGTGCCTGCCCTGTCAGAATATGTCACCTGTCATGTTAGAGATTGTGCTTTTGACAAAGAGCAATACTTGTTTGAGATTTAGCTTACCCTGAAATGCAGTGACCTTAGAGTTAGTTATTGAAGAGGTAGAGTTAATTATTGAAGAGGTAGAGGTACATGAAGCAAAGTCTCCTTTATGTGCACAAGGGGAGTATGCCCCCCCCCCCAGCCCAAAAAAAAAGATATTTATTTGTGTGAGTGTATATTTGTGTTTCAACTTTTTTTTTGTTAACCTATTGGGGTGGTGAGGTATGGGTTAGTGCAGAGTTCAACAAAGAATAATCAGCCATACATCCTTTCTCAACTCTGCTTCAGATACTTGGTACTTTCTTGAATTTCCACTATTATATAAATGGTTAATTCTGAAAAATTTTGAGACTGGTTATTAAAAAAGTACCAAGTCTTTCTAATGAAGAGTCATTTGCTGAATTCACATTTATTAAATGTTGATTACCAAAACTGCGTATCACAGGAAGTAAGGCTAACCAAATACTATTTGTAAGGCATATATCAGTAAGTGATATCACTTTACCAAGACAGTTTGTCTTTTATTTGTATTTTGCTGTTCAACCAGCCTTACTGGTCACAACCCATTATCAGATGGGATGGAGGGACAAAGCTTCAGAAAAATGCAGTAAAAATATAAATGCAGCTAATCAATAAACGTACACACACACACACACACACGCACACACACACAAACACAAACACACACACACACACACACACACACACACACACACACACACACGTACATGCACACGCATACAGAGAAAGTGAAGGATAAAGGGCAGATTGGGTAGAAGAGAAGGCTAGATATACAATGAAAGCATTGATAACATAAAAGATGGCAAGACAGACAGGGATTACAGATGGAAGGGGAGATGGACAGAAAGTGGACAGACACAAAGGGGATGGGAAAGAGACTCGATGCCACTTCCATCCTGGTCAGGAAAGTCTCATTTTGTTACCTGATGTTCTTGAGTTGGGGGGACCCCAGTAGTGTGAAGATCAAAGCTTTTGATGGTCACATTCAGTCAGGACAGTGAGTCTTCTGCCTGCTGATGGAGATTTTCATATCACCTCTGCAGCTGTCTCCACTGCAGCCTTTACCAGGTCCTGAAGTTTAGTATATTGACTCAAAAGGCTGCCCCACTGTGGGGTGCCCACAAAGGTGGAGCCACCACTTCCACTTTGAAGCAGTCCTAGGATGTACAGGGGGTGGTTGTGATCTCTCCCTCAACTGATTCGACTGCAGCCAGGGTGTCCCAGGCTCCAGTGGATCCACAGAAGGAGAGAAGAAAAGGGTTTGATAAGTATTTCAGGGCAAATGCTTTTATTTCACACTGAAAAATATGGAAACTATATTTTATTCAGCACTTCTACTTTACCTGACAGTAAGAAATATATTATATGAAGTAATTACCACAGTAATATGAACTGACGTGTACAGGTGCAGATGTTCTTCGTCTTCCCTTGCTGCAGTCCTGACTATTGGGTATAGTCCGAATAGCAGAGTAGTTGACGCCGGTCATGGCGCTAGACTGATGGTCCGATGCAGAAGCAATTTTTGAGATTTTCCAAACCGGAGTTTCAGACCGAGTACAGAGTTGGCTAAGAACCCCGCTGGGGAACATTTTGGTTTTTCTTGCCTCAGTATACTACCGGCTGTCAGAAAAAGTGAATAACTGTATTTCTTGTGGGAAGCAGATACATAGGGATTATCATACTTTGTGTATACCTTGTTTAGGGCCTGTGTTGGTTGCCGCCTTGTGCTAGATTTAATAGCGCACTATTAAGAGGAGGCTTGATTGTGCTAGGTTAGTGTTTGGGAAGCAGCGCAAGGACAAAACAGTGAAGTCTAGGGAGAGGAACCGCAGTCCCGGACGAGAGGTTTTGCCAGGAGTCTCTATGGAGTCTCAGGCAGATACTTTACTGTTACAGGATGTGCCCTCTCAGGAAGTAGGCCAGGCTGAGGGGCTTCTCAGGTAACTGTTCTTCCCTCTCTTCCCAAGGTAGTTAGGGCCTCTCCTTCTGTTTCCAGACCTTCTTTTAGAGGAAGGCCAAGTTCAGCTTCTGTAGGGGCTTCTCCTAGCATTTCGGCTCTGTGCCTAAGAAACATATGCTTAAAATGGCTGAAGATTTGATTTCTCTGATTAGAGGTTCTATGCCCCCACCTGATAAGAGGCCTAGGGTGGAACAGGAGTTTGATAGTTTTGAACAGTGTTCACAGGCTTCAGAGTCTTCTGTGGAAGACTTGCAAGAGTTTCCTGCTTATTCTGATTCTGATGTGGATGATTCCACTCCTTCAGCTTCTCCTCCTGAGGATTTTTCATTTTCAGAGACTCTTCACTCCATGAGGGAGCATTTTAAATGGGAAGGCCAAGATTACTCTGACTCCAGAAAAGGCTTAGGGAATTCTTGTTTTGCCTCAGCATAGGCCCTTAGCTATTCCTCCGGTGTTGAATGTGGTGGAGGATGTTTTGCAGAGGCTTCTCTGAACCCTGATTCCTTGCCTCCTGCTCCTGTTAAGCCTGATAGGTATTATAGGGTGCCCAAGCTCATAAGTATTTGTTTAAGAGTCCCAGGGCGACCCAGAAACTGTTTCTCAGGGGCCTAAAGGTGTTAAAGCTTCTGTTGTTAAAAATCCTGTACCCTCTGATAAAGAGGCAAGGGCTTTGGACAGGTGGGGTAAGAAAGTATATACTTCTTCCACTCTAGCCATGAGGGCGTTGAATTGTCAATTTCATATGCTGAAATATCAGAATTATCTCCTTTCACAATTGAAATCTAAGGTGGATGCTTTAAGGTATTGAGTGTAAAGAATTGCTGGATTTGGTTCATGTGTCTGAACAAGTGGGTAAGCATTCTTTGCAGTGTGGTTTTGATGCTGTTCAGGCCTCCTCGAGGGTGGCTGCTACTAGTTCTGTTCTTCGCAGACATGCATGGTTGAAGGATCAGAATTTAGCTGAGCATGTTAAGACCAGGATTTTGGATGCTCCCTTACAGTCTGATGTGTTGTTTGGACCGCCTGTGGAAGCAGTTTTAAAGAAAATGGAGGACAAAGCTAAGTCTATGCAGACTGTTAAAGATTTTTGCAGGTGCAACCTCAGTTTAGTAGAAATTGGCCTGCTAAGGGGTGGACATATCCTGCTTATGGTTCCCAGTCTAGGGGTAGATCTAGACGTGGTAGGGGCAGGGCTCAAGGTTCTGTTTAGGCCTAGATCAGACAGTTCACCTGCTCAGACTTCTGGTGAGGGCAGGGGTCAGTCCTTTCGTAAGCAGAACCAATGACCTGCCTTTTCAGCTGCCAGTGGACTCTCGTCTGGCAGCTCCTTTGGGAGGAAGATTGTCTCTTTTCAAAGAAAATTGGGATTTAATCACTCAAGACAGATGGGTGCTGGATATCATTCATCACGGTTACAGATTTTATTTCCACACAATGCCCCTTTCAAAGGCATGCCAGATGTTCCTCCTCCACAAAGAAAAGAGGCTCACAAGCAAGTTTCTCAGTTACTCCAGATAGGGGCCATTCAGCCAGTCCCTGTATCAGAAAGGGATTTTATTCTCGCCTGTTCCTAGTACCAAAGAAGGGGAACACGTGGAGACCAATTTTGGATTTATCTATCCTCAACACTTATCTGGACATTCCCAAGTTCAAGATGTTGACGTTACAGCAACTGTTACCTCTGCTGGGCAAGGATCACTGGATGGTAACTTTGGATCTCAAGGAAGCCTACCTTCATGTGCCTATCAGGCTAAGTTGCAGAAAGTATCTGCAACTGGAGATTTTCATTATCAGTTCTCTGCATTGCCCTTTGGCTTATCTACTGCCCAGAGTATTCACAAAGGTTCTGGCTCCAGTGATAGCTTACTTCAGGCTTCAAGGCATTCAAATCTATCCTTACTTGGACGACTGCCTGATTCTGGCTCAAGAAAAGGAAGACCTTCTACAGCATCTGGAATATGTCATAGCAGTGCTAAGATGCCTAGGGTATTCTGTGAACGAAATAAAGTCCAGTCTAGTACCCTCTCAAGACATGTGCTTTCTGGGTGTGAGACTGAATACAGCAGCCCAGATGGCCTTTTAACCCCGGACAAACAAAAGAGTCTGTCACTTTACTTCCATCAACTATCTCATCAGTCCGCTGACTGCAAGGACAGTCCTTCAAGCATTAGGGTTCATGGCATCTTGTATTCTGGTGCTTCCCAATGCCAAACTGCATATGAGGAAGCTGCAATGGTATCTCAAAATGTATGGACACAGCACTGCCAAGATTTCGACACTGTCATTCACATAATACCTTGCCTTCAAAAGGAATTCTTGTGGTGGGCTCAGGAATGTCACCTAAACAAGGGACTCTCTGTGACCCGCCAGAGGCGAGTCAGATTTTAACGACAGATGCCTCGGACACTGCTTGGGAGCTCATCTAAATGGAAAGTGGATACAAGACAAGTGGCCTGCCAGACTACAGCATCTACATATCAACATGAAGGAGATGTTAGCAGTCCAGTTTGCATTGATGGCGTTCAAGGAGTTACTTCTTCCAGGGCAGGTGTTGATTCTAACAGACAACACAACTGTCATGTGGTACATCAACAAGCAAGGGGAACACATTCTTATCCTCTATGCAGGCAAGCAATGATTTTATGGGAGACTGCTAAGCCTGCAACTGACTCTTCAGGCAAGGTTTCTGCCAGGAGCACAGAACTCCCTAGCAGATGTATTAAGCAGACAAATCATGGATCCCCACGAGTGGAAACTGGATCTTCATGTATTTCAGAAATTGACAGTGTCATGGGGAACTCCAGACATAGATCTGTTCGCTTCTCCACTAAACCACCAGCTGCCAAAGTATTGCACAAAGGGGTTTCATCACACAGCTTGGAAAGTGGATGCTCTGTCTTTCAGTTGGAAAAACCTTCATGTCTATGCCTTTCCACCTCTGCCTCTTCTTCCAAAGGTATTATTAAAGGTCAGACAAGACAGGCCAAGGATGATTTTGATAGCTCCAGATTGGCCTCGCAACACTGGTACCCACTTCTAAGGAGTCTTGTAAAGAAGCCTCCATGGCCTTTACCTCTGATTCCTCATCTGTTATCTCAGAAGGACGGTCATCTGCTCAATGTCAAGCTTCAATCTCTTCATCTCACAGCTTGGCATATTCTGTGTTGAAGCACAGCAGGTCTCAGCTTCCTCAACAAGTTTTAAATGTGATTATGGAAGCTAGAAGGCCTAGTACTAGGAGAGTGGAAAAATGGAAGAGATTTTTATTTTGGAGTACAGCAAAGAATTTGGAGATTTCAGAGCCTAATTTGAGTGTGGCTCTTCAATATCTTACTGAATTATTGGACAAAGGTTTGTCCTTCTCTTCCATAAAGATTCATGCTGCAGCAATTTCAGCTCACTATGATTGTGACCCACCTTTGTTTTCGCATCCTTTGTTCAAGCAGTTTCTTAGAGGGGCAAAGAATATAAGACCCCAATGAGAGCTCCTACTCCTGCTTGGGATCTCAATTTTGTGTTGGAAAAACTTACTCTACAACCTTTTGAGCCTGCAGCTACTGCTGAATTGAAATATTTGTCATGGAAGACTGCTTTTCTGTTGGCTATTACTTCTGCAAGAAGGGTGTCTGAGTTGCAGGCCCTTATGGCAGTAGAGCCCTTTTGGTTTTCCATAAGGACAGGGTTTCATTACGCACTAATCCTTCCTTTATGCCTAAGGTGGTTTCTAGTGTGGCTTTAAACCAAACTATTCATTGCAGATCCTCAAAATAAAGGGGAAAAGATTTTGCACACTTTAGATGTACACAGGCAATTATTATTTGAGCAGGACTAAGAATTTTAGGCAGTCTCAGCAGTTACTTGTTTCTTTTGCTTTGAGTTCACAGGGCAAGCCTGTGTCAAAACAAACTATTTCTAGGTGGATTGGCTTTTGCATTGCATTTTGTTATTCCCATCATGGCAAAGAGGTTCCAGCTGGGATTAGGCCTCATTCCACTAGGGCTACTGCCACTTCAACAGCATTTCTAAGGGGTGGCAACTAAGGATATTCTGGAAGCAGCTACTTGGAGTTCAGTGCATACTTTCTCTAGGCATTATCACCTGCCTATATACTCTAAGACTAGGGCTGGTTTTGCCACAGCTGTTTTACAAGGCATGTTGTCAGCTCCTGCTACTTTATAATTTGCCAGCCTCCCTTACCTCTGCTTTGGGATTCTACCCAATAGTCAGGACTGCAGCAAGGGAAGACGAAGAACATAGTACAGTTTTGTACCTACCATAAATGTAGATGTTCGAGGATTCCCGCTGCAGTCCATCCCTCCTTCCCCTGTGTTTCGGTGGTTGTGTAGGTGAGTTTACATGCTTATATTTTTTGTATATATTGTTGTATATATTGTACATGTTTTGGTGCAGGTTGTTTTTGGGACTTGTCTTTTGGGTCTTCTGACATCTGGGGCAAGAAAAGACTGACATGACCGACGCCAGCCTTATACTCTGCTATTCGGGCCGACTATACCCAATAGTCAGGACTGCAGCAAGGGAATCCTCGAACATCTACATTTATGGTAGGTACAAAACTGTACTTTACTGATCTCTTGGAATATTGGAGTGCCCTAATCCTGACTGCAGAACTAATGTGCATTTATTGAATACTTATTATTAGTGGTTGCAGAATTAATGTGCGTTTCTGGAATACTTATTATTGGTGGTTGCAGAATTAATGTGCGTTTGTGGAATACTTGGTGGTTGCAGAATTAATGTGCATTTGTGGAATACTTATTATTGGTGGTGGTGGTTATTTTTGGTACGTTCAGAGATACAATAGTGCTGCATCTAATTAATTTCTAATATGGTAGTGCCCAACCCTCATTACAAAATTAATCTCAATTTCTTGAGTACTTTTTTATTGTTCCATGTATTTTTGAAATTTTATGATTTTATTACTACTACTTATGTAGTTTTCTTACTTGTAACCTATGATTGTGAAATTGGTGAACTGTTACCTCAGGAAGAATTTGCCATGTCTGAAAGTATTTCTGACATAGCAAATCAAAACCAAGAAAATCTAAAAGTGTTACTGCTCAATGCTAGGAGTCTAAACAAAAAAACTCCACTCCCTAGAAGCTCTCTTTACCCTAGAGAATACTGACATCTGTGCGGTCACTGAGACATGGTTTAAAGCCGTGGATAGCACACCAACAGTACAAGGTTATAATGCCACACATTTAGTACTTCACAGGCAAGGACTAAAAGTGGAGGTGTCTCTATTTACATCAAAAATAAATATACTTCAAGGCTGGTCAAAAAGGATAATGCACTTGAGCTGCTCCATGTCCAAATCACCACAGGCAAAATCCAATACCACTTCCTTGCAAGCTATACGTCCCCATCCATGAATCAGGAAACCCATACCATGTATTTAAAGTTATTAGAAACATAAACCATCCAGCCCAATACCATATTCATGGGGGACTTTAATTACCCATCTATTAGTTGGGAATCTTGTACCACACCAAACGTACATGCACAGAGATTCCTGGATTTTGTAAACACAAACTCCCAACCATGTAGTCTATACACCAACCAGAGGTGCAGCCATACTGAATCTGGTCCTCACTAATATGGGAGAGTGCTGCACACCCCCTAGTGTAATACCTTCCCTGGTTAGGTCAGACCATAAAATAGTCTCCTTTGAAGTAAAAATAAAACCTGGACCCCCCCCCCAGCTAAACCTGAAATATTCAGTAACTATTCTAAGGCTAAGCTGCTGTTATTAAGTGAGAACCTGGCAAAATGTCAAGCCCCATAAACCCTGAGAACACTGCTACTTATGCAGAACTGTTCATAGAAATCCTGTACAAGCATGTTAACAGCTGCATAGTAGAGGCAGGTGTACCCACCAGGAAGAAGTACAGAACTAACTCAACAAACAAGCCACTCTGGTGGAATCACAGAATTAATAGGCTGTATAACAGGAGGAAGAAAATCATGGCAAAAATTAGGAGGTGAAGCACCCAGCAGGATAAAAGCACTCTCATCAAACTAAACAAACAACTCAAAGGACAAATAAAGTCTACCAAAGCCATATTTAGGTAAGTTTGGCCTCCCAGGCCAGGGACAACCACAAAGCATTCTTCAGTTTTGTCTGCAACCTCAAAGGCAATACACAATTGTGTGATGAGCTCATTGTAAACAAAGTCACCTATACTGAGCCAAAACATATAGCAAACCTCCTGGCTGATGCATTCAGCTCCAACTTTACCCCTCTCTCCCCCTCCACCTTCCTTCAGGAAATATTATCAAATATAACACCACCTACTATCACTAGGGAACAGGTCTTTAATGCCCTCTCTAAGACCAAGAACACTACATCAATGAGCTCAGATAATATCCCAGGATGCCTCCTTCTAAATCGCATGAAACATGGCCTGTCTGGGCCTCTGGAATTACTATTTAACTGTTGCATCCAAACAGGCTTTGTGCTTCATGAATGGAGAAAGGCAATGGTCATCCCTCTGCACAAAGGTGAGCCATCTACAGACCCTGGAAACTACAGGCCCATAAGTCTCACTAGTCTTGTATGTAAAGCCATGGAAAGAATTATCGTGAAGATGATTGATAGAGATATAATAAACATTCAGACACTGGACCCAACCCAGTTTGGTTTTGTCAAGGGCAAGATAGTGCCTACTCAACCTTGTGGACTTTTTTGGGAAGGTCACAAAAACAATGGATGAGGGCAGAATTTTCATACTGCCTACCTTGACCTGGCCAAGGCATTTTGACACAATACTCCATTTGGGCATTGTTGACAAACTCAAGAGGTTAGGTACAAACCTGTATGTCACCCGGTGGATAGCCAACTGGCTCACAGATAGGAGCCAGGAAGTTAGAACTGAGGACTCTACCTATACAAATAGGCCTGTCACAAGTGGAGTCCCTTCAAGATCAGTCCTTGGATCGCTCCTTTTTGGCATTTACTTCTCAGAAGTCAAGGCCAATGTCAGTGGCCTCTGGCTAACTAAATTTGCAGACGATTGCAAATTAGGAGCTGTCATTGAATCTCACACTGACACAAATGTTTTGCAGGAGGGGCTAACACAGGCAAACAACTGGTGTCAGGGCCAAGGACTAAAACTAAATGCCAAGAAATGCATAATAGTATCCTTTGGGATGTCATCCATCTCTGGTAACTATCATATTGACAACACACCCCTTAGAGTTTGACCTAGTAGTCAGGGACTTATGAACACACGCACATGGTAATTTAGGCTTTGACCATCATGTGTCTACAGTGGTGAGGAAGTCATTTTATGTTGTACAACTTATAAACAAAGGTATGGCATCTAAGTCCGAAGAAGTCAGTTTGTTTGTGTCTTTTGGCTTTTCCCGGTTAGGGGTCGCCACAGCGGAACTCCGGTCCACTAATGATTGGCAGTAGATTTTTACGTGCCGAGTTACCGGCCCTGAACCACAACCTTCAACGAAGGTACACCCATTCACACATGTCTCCACACAGAAGACGCTCTAGCTGAGAATCGAACAGGACAACATCTTACCGTGAGGCGACAACGCTACCACAGCACCACCACCGTAGTCTATAAGTCCAAAAAAGTCAGTATTCCACTGTATTCTGCTTTCATCAGACCTGTCATTGAGTACAATGCCCCCTTTGGTATGTACTTAACCAGGCATATCCAACAATTGGAATGTCCACAAAGGTTCCTCATTAAAAGAATACAGGGAGTAAGTAAAATGTCCTCTACAGACTGCCTCAAGCCTTATCCCAGTATTTAGTCTCCTACAGGCTTTAGATCTGTGCCTGGCATACAGGCATTGTCAGACTCCAGTCTGATGGACCTCCTGCATTTCCTCAAAACAAACAGCACCAGAATTACCCATTATAAAGACTTGCACCTTGCCTGTAATATAAATAGGACCTGCTGGAGAGATAGGTATGCATCCCAGAGACTACCCTGTCTGTGGAATAGGCTCCCAATCTATGTGAAGCAGAGCTCATCCCTAACCCAATTCAAGTGCAACTTTGACAACTGGACGGGAAACCGGAAATTCATCCCTGGTTTGGCACTTATCTCTCTAATGGATACAGGTAACCTGTAAATGGTTCATCTTTCAGGCCCCTGCTTACACTTATCAAGGGTATCAGAACTTAATGGAGATTTAGGATGCATGGCTAGGCTTAAAAAGGCCCTTGTGGTTGTTAGCCTTGTAAGCACCTATGAACCTATAAAGTAAATGGCAAAGAACATGATTAGCAAAACATAACTAGCTTGAACGTATGTATAGAGGCATTATGACCTATGCACAGTTTGTGATATGTAGGTAATACATGTATACATTTAATAACAAGAGTATGTATATGAACAGAAAACAAAGAAAGGCAATAGTGTTTACTGGGTATCGAGTATTGGAGCAGTCTTACTTGAAGGGTTTGATTCTCCAGATTTATTGTGCTAAGCAATTGAGAGGTATAACAGTCTTCTCTTCTGAAAGGTCAGTTCAGGTGAACTTGACTGAGTCTTAAACCCTATAAAACCAGGGCTTCTGTCAAGAGACTTTGTCAAATGGCCATTTGTACTCTTGGGCAAGCAAACATAGACTTTAAGTGATGCTTCCTGCTCATAATTTGACTTGCATGCAAACAAATAATGTTACCATCAGATGACTTGAGGTCTGGAATACCTGCCTGAATGATGCAACTGCCCCATCTCTTCTTCATTCATCAGTAGCATCCTTCCCTTAACTTCTTCGGGTGACCATTTTCTCTGGCAGGTATGTTCTCTTTCACCATCTTGTGTGAAGTAGTATTTCCTTAAATCATTCTGTAATCATCCCTGTTTTTGCTGTCATAATGTCATCTTCTTATCACCCATGTCACGTGTACACTGTGAGTGTGGTAAATACAAATCATATCCCTTCATGCTTCATAGTTTTCCAGTGTCTGGCCTCTAATTTTTCTTATTTATTTATTTATTTGTTTATTTAGAATATATTTTCCAGGATACATCTGTGATCCAAATACACATTTTCTCAGGCCAGCCTAGTGAACAGAAAGATGAAAGCTTAGATTATTATAAGGCAAAGAACAAAATAATGTTTGTTTTCAGACTACAGTAACATCATAAATTACACATCATTAAATCTCTTTCCAGAAGAGAATTACAGAATTCTAAAAAATTACATTACAGTACAACATAGAAGATGAAATCACTCTACATAGTATTCTAAATGTAAGCATTTGAATGAAAAGAATAAAGATAGATCAGGGAGGTGAGAAGAGATTTGGGAGGTAAAGGAGAGGAAGTGTAATTAATAAAGATAGCAGAATGGCAAGGATAGAATGAAATGGACTTCCAAAAACTGACACAGTAGTTGAGACACGTAAAAATTGCATTGCAAAAGATGCATTCTGCATCTTTCAGTTTGACTGCTGTAGGTAAATAGCACAGCATCCTCTTAAATTTTGTCATTGCTTTTTCAGTTTCTTCTAATTAATTCTGACTAGAAGTAACTAGAATTACAGTTCCTTTTAGGAAGATATGTGCATAGCACTAGGTAAGCAATCACTGCGACTGTAAGAGGTCTAGCCATATAAACCTTTAGGCAGATAAACCTAAAAGTTGTTGCTACTCTTTATGAGTAGTTAGTAGTATCCATCACTCAGATCATTTAGGGGCATACAGTATCCATCACTCAGATCATTTAGGGGCATACATAAGTGGAATGTCCAAATGTGAGAACTGTAATTTTTGCAAGCATGTTGACACAACCAATTCATTTTCAGTGCTCGGTTATAAATATAGATTAAGGGAAAGATTTAATTGTAAATGTCCTTCAAGGATGCATCTGCAATTCTCACATATGGGTTGTCCTGCCTCAGGCAGCCCTTCGGTCGGCTGGATTCCAAAGTCTGGGTCCGGCGTTGGCTGATGTCGCCCTTTCCCCGACGTCAGAGCGCCTGGGGTATAAAAGTATCAGCCAACGCCATCTTCCTCAGTCTTTCTTGCCGCGTGGTGCCCGAAGCAGAAGCAGTTCGCAAGTGCCGGTCGGCCAGCTCCTGTAACTTCAGCTACCGAAGACTTCAAAAAGCTAAATACCCCGTTGGGGACTCTTTCTTGCCTCAGCCGATGTCCGATCAAACGCTTAAAGTTAATAATTGCTTGACTTGTGGGAAACAAATACCTCATAAGGATTTCCATTCCTACTGCCTCCCCTGCCTAGGCCCAGACCACGACGTCTCAGCCTGTACTGCCTGTGCCTCCTTTAATCGATGCACTCTTAGGCATCGGTCGGAGTTTGCAGAGGAATTTTTTGGGGCTAGTTTCTCTTATATTATGCCGTCGGAGACTCCGACTTCTCATTTAACCAAAAAACGGAAGGACAAGGAACGACACACGCGGACAGTGGTTTCGGCTGAAACCACACCTAGGCCTACCGCGAGTGTCTCGGTTTCGACTGAAACCGAACTCTTGGTACTTCCGACCGCAGAAACCGCACAACCGACAACCTCGGCCCCGGAGGCCTCTTCTGAGTCGGTTATAGATTTTCCCTCGGAAATCGGTGTTCAGGAAACTACCGACACCATTCCTCTAGACAAAACTACACCAGCATGTGGAGCAGCCAGGCCCCCTGCATCCATGTCCATAAAAGCATTCACTAGGGCTAAAGCTGCTAAACAACAAAAATCTCTGCCTCCCAAGACTATTCCTCAGGGATCCACTACAGGTTCACAGATATTAAGTTTGGCTGAGGACCTTATTTCCTTAATTAGGGGCTCTCAGCCTCACCCGGACAGGGGCTCTCAACCTCCTGTAGACAAAAGGCCCAGGGTTGAGCCCGCTGATCCACAGTCCTCTGATGAGGCCTCTGATGGCTCTGCTCTATCGGACTACCAGGAGGAGGCCTTTACGGCCTACGAGGATTCTGATGCAGAGGAATCTATCCCCTCTGCCTCCCCTCCTGAAGAGCTGTCCTTTGGGGAGACCCTTCACTCCATGAGAGAGCATTTCCAATGGCAGGGCCAGGAATTCTCCGATTCCAGGAAGAGATTAAGGACTTTTCTTCATTTACCTCAGCATAGACCCTTGGCTATTCCTCCTATTTTAAGTGTCATTGATGATGACTATTCAGAGTCTAGCATTACCCCTGACACCCTTCCTCCGGCTCCTGTTAAACCCGATAGGTACTACAGGGTCCCGGACTCACATCATTTCCTTTACAAGGCCCACTCTGCTGACCCAGAAACTATTTCCCAGGGTCCTAAAGGGGTTGCAGCTGCCACTACTAAAAATCCACTCCCCTCTGAAAGGGAGTCCAGGGCTTTAGAGAGATGGGGTAAAAAAGTGTATACTTCTTCCACTCTGTCTATGAGGGCTTTAAATTGTCAATTTTATATGATACAGTACCAAGAGTATTTGTTGGATGAATTGCAGAAAAAACTGTCTTCACCTGAACCCCTAGATCGCAAGTCACTTCAGGATCTGGTACATAACTCACAACAGGTTAGCAACCATTTCTTGCAGTGTGGTTATGATGCATTGGAAGCTTCATGTAGGTCAGCAATGACAGGTGCAGTCATACGTAGACATGCTTGGCTGAAGGAACAATCTCTGCCAGATCATGTTAAGGCTAAGCTTCTGGATGCTCCACTGGAAAAGCAAAAGTTATTTGGCTCCACTGCTCAGGAGGTGTTAAAGAAATTTGAGGAAAAGGCTAAATCTGTACAAACAGTCAAAGATTTCCTCCAGGTCCAACCACCAAGATTCAGCAGAAATTGGCCTTTTAAGAATTGGTCCTTTCCAGAAGAGAGATTTCAAAGAGGCAAGAACAGGCGTGCCAGAGGTAGAGGGCAAGCTAGAGGCTCCTACAGAGGACGTCAATGGCAGCGTCCTAAACAGAGAGGTAGTGCAGGACCACCAGCTGCTGCAGAAGGACAGACTCAATGACTTCACCTTGACCCCGCCCACCAGGGCTCAATTAGAAGCACCTTTGGGCGGAAAGCTATCTTTATTCTCAAGAAATTGGCACAGTATTACAAGGGACAAATGGACATTGCAAATAATAGACAAAGGATACAGGTTCCATTTCCATACATTACCAGAAAGAAAAGGAATGCCAAATCTGCCACCAAATCAAAGGGCAGAGGCTTTAGAACAAATTGCCAACCTATTGCAAATGAAAGCTATAGAAAAGGTTCCTCTCGCAGAACAAGGCCAAGGATTTTATTCCAGACTATTCCTTGTCCCAAGAAAAGAAAAACAATAGAGGCCTATTCTCGACTTGTCCACACTGAACACTTATCTCATTGTGCCAAAATTCAAAATGCTGACCTTACAGCAACTCCTTCCCATGCTGGGCAAGGGGTCTTGGCTGGTAACTCTAGACCTCAAGGAGGCATACCTGCATGTCCCTATCAGACAAAGTTGCAGAAGACACCTCAGATTTCTTGCAGGTTCATAGCATTATCAATTCTCAGCATTGCCCTTTGGCTTATCTACTGCGCCCAGAGTATTCACGAAATGCCTGGCATCAGTAATTGCACACTGCAGACTTCAGGGGATTCAAATATACCCGTATCTGGACGACTGCCTTATACAAGCGGACAGACAACAAACTTTAGTAAAGCATTTGAATTATGCCATCCGCCTGCTGCAGGCCTTGGGATACACAGTCAACATTCACAAATCAAGACTTGTGCCATCCCAAAGAATAACTTTTCTGGGTGCGGAACTAGATACAACCACCCAAATGGCTTTTCTCACAGAAGAAAAACAAAGACAACTACCGGATTACTTCAAAAATCTGACAAAGCAAACTCAGATGACTGCAAGGAAAATTCTGCAGGCCCTGGGTTACATGGCTTCATGCATTCTTCTGATTCCACAAGCAAGGCTGCATATGAGAAAGCTGCAATGGTACCTAAGGAGTTTATGTTCTCAGCACAATCACAGCCTAGAAGCTTTGATACCACTCATTCCATGCCTTCAAAAGGAATTTCTGTGGTGGGCCCAAGCAAGCCAGTCAAACAGGGATCTGCCTTTCAGCAAATCAGTAACCAGCCAAACCATTACCTCGGACGCTTCAGACCAGGGATGGGGAGCACATATGGAGGACAGATGCATCCAAGGGCTATGGTCTCAGAAAGAAATGCGCATGCACATAAACCAGAAGGAAATGCTGGCAGTGATGCATGCAATCGAGGCCTTCAAGCACTTCCTTCATCAAGGCCACCTGCTAATAAGGACAGACAATACCACGGTCATGTGGTACATAAACAAGCAAGGAGGTACCCATTCCTACCCTCTTTGCAGGCTAGCAATGAATCTTTGGGAACTTTCCCTAAAACTCAGTATAGAGCTGCAATCCCAGTTTGTGCCAGGAAAAGACAATATACTGGCGGACAGCCTAAGCAGAAACACCATGGATCCACACGAATGGATGCTGCACCCAGACATCTTCCTTCAGATAACACAATCATGGGGGAGGCCGGACATAGATCTTTTTGCCTCCCACCTCAGTCATCAGCTGAAGAAATTCTGCTCAAGGACATACCACCCACAAGCATGGAAAGTGGGCGCCCTCTCTTTCAGCTGGAATACTCTAACAGTGTATGCATTTCCACCTCTTCCACTAATGACCAAGGTCTTACTGAAAATCAGGACAGAGCAGCCAAAAGTGATTCTAATAGCCCCGGACTGGCCAAGGCAGCACTGGTACCCACTGCTACGGAGCATGTCACACACGAAACCGTGGCCTCTACCACAATGGTCACTTCTTCTGACACAGCACAATTACAAAACTCTGCACTCCAGCCTGAAAACCCTGCAGCTGACAGCCTGGAGAATACCTTGACTCCTCACCAGGAAAAGCTATCCAAGAAGAGTGAAGGATATCATCATGGAAGTTCGCAGACCTTCCACGAGAAAGGCATACTCAGCAAAATGGAAAAGATTCCACACTTGGAGCACCGCAAAGGGCCTAGATGCGACAGTCATGAGCATGGCACATATCCTGGAATACTTGGCAGAAATGCTCCACAATGGCCTTTCTTACTCTTCCATTAAAATTCATGCTTCAGCAATTTCAGCAGAATACAATACTGATCCACATGTCTTCTCTCATCCTCTCCTAAGGCAGTTTCTAAGAGGAATTAAAAACATCAATCCTCCAAGAAAACCACCAGTGCCTACATGGGACCTTAACTTCATGTTGGAAAAGTTGACTCTACCTCCCTTTGAACCAGCAGCATCTTCAGAGCTACAGTTCCTGTCTTGGAAGACTGCCTTCCTTCTGGCCATAACCTCAGCAAGAAGAGTATCTGAATTGCAGGCACTCATGGCAGTACAACCATTTCTTATTTTTCATAAGGGCAGAGTCTCTTTGAGAACCAATCCTTCATTCATGCCAAAGGTGGTATCCAGGGTCTCATTGAACCAAGCTATTCACCTGCCTACCTTCTTTCCAAATCCATAAAACAAGGGGGAGAAACTTCTGCATACCCTGGACATTCACAGACAGTTGCGCTACTACTTGGACAGAACTAAGTCTTACAGAAAAACGGACCAGCTGTTGGTAGCATATGCTGCAGGTATTCAAGGAAAAGCAATTTCCAAACAGACTATTTCAAAATGGATAGGGAATTGCATTTGATTCTGCTACTCTTATCATGGAAAGACTGTGCCAGCTAACATCAGGCCTCATTCCACCAGAGCCACAGCCACCTCCACAGCCTTTTTAAGAGGGGTGGCTGCCAAGGACATTTTAGAAGCTGCTACATGGAGCTCCGTGCATACATTTTCCAAGCATTACAATTTGCCCTTATATTCCAGATCCAGAGCAGGCTTTGCTATGGCAGTCCTGCAGGGCATTTTAGCTACACCATCATTTTCTTAGATCCCTCCTCCCCCAGCTTGGCTATGGTATTCTACCCGTATGTGAGGACTGCAGATGCATCCTTGAAGGACATAGTACAGTTTTGTACCTACCATAAATGTAGATGTCCGATAGGTATGCATCTGCAGTCAGGTTTACCCTCCCTCCTTCCCCTCTGTGGTATTTCTTGGGTACTTATCCCTCTTATAGCTAGCTGGGATTATCTATTATGGTGTATTTGTTTTATATTACTGTGCATGTTTGGAATTATTTGCATTTCTCCAAATTTAGCCTTCCTTAGAGGGCACCTGGCATCTAGGGCAAGAAAAACTGAGGAAGATGGCGTTGGCTGATAATTTTATACCCCAGGCACTCTGACATCGGGGAAAGGGCGACATCAGCCGACGCCGGACCCAGACTTTGGAATCCGGCCGACCGAAGGGCTGCCTGAGGCAGGACAACCCATATGTGAGGACTGCAGATGCATACCTGTCGGACATCTACATTTATGGTAGGTACAAAACTGTACTTTCTAAAGGTATAGTCTACTTAGCCAGGTGTACTCACTGCCCTGCATTTTATGTAGGAAAAACGGAGCGTAGACTCCGCGATAGGATGTACGAACACTTGTATGCAATAAGTCTGATAATGCCCTGGCTAAACATATCCAATTAAATATGAACCACAAGTTTAAATTTCTAGCTATTGACAAAGTGGAGTACAATAACAGAGGAGGTCCTGTTACCCTTAAACTGGAAAAGTTAGAACTCAAGTGGCAAATTAAACTAGATGCAAGTAATGTTTCTGGTTTAAATGAGACTAACTCTATCAGTAGCATTCTTAAATTAAAGAGTTTACAGAGGTAAAAGGTGTACTTTAAGGTCTGGTTTTATGCATAAATGGTTACTTTTTTCCCATCAAAGTGAGTTCTTGTTTGTATTTGTGGTCTTCAGATCTTGATTTAATATAAAATACAGTTAAAAAAAAAGTTCACATACTATGTATGTTGTGTATTGTTTTTATGTTAATGTACCTTTAAATGGGTAATGATTTTACTATCCCGCGTTTTTGGTGTTAGTGACTATTTAAATGTTTTATTCTTTGTGTCAACTACTTCTGAAGAAGTCTGCTGTGTTGGCAGATGAAAAGCGCTTTAAGTTATCTGTTGTGTGGATTTTATTAAAAGTAGTGTGCGGACCCTACTGTGTTTGGGACTTGTCTTCTTGTTATTACTCTTTATGAGTAGTTAGTAGTATCCATCACTCAGATCATTTAGGGGCATACAGTATCCATCACTCAGATCAGGGGCATACATGATAACCCTGGTGTTAATTTATGGCTACCCATCCAGTCATCAAGACTGTCCTTAAAGGCAGACAAAGTAGTACTTTGCTTGATCTGTAGTGGTACAAAAATTCTACAGGTTGGGAATATGTAAAGTTAGAACCTGTCCATCCAGTGAGTCTTTTTTAATTTGTTAGTGTAAATTTAGAGTTCCCTAGTACTGTTTTTTGCAGAGGCATTCATTTGGCAAAGAAATTGGAAGTCAAATAGGAGTGGGTGTTTCACGGCTGAAGCAGTGAGACACCGCATAAGGAGAGCTGTGATAATTTATCTGAATAGTTGAAGGACTTAAGGTCTTTATTTTATTTATTTATTTGTTTAAAACTCAGTGAGGCCTTTTTACCTGAGTGATATGCTTGGATTTGCTAATGGGCCTGATAAGTGAAAAGTACCGTGGTTCCATGATTTCTTTTGATCATGAAAATATCCCCTTGAAATTAACTTGGCCATATAGGAAGATTTCTTTACTGTAGTGGAAATATGATGATTAAATGACAGAGAGCTGTCTACATAAATGTTTGTATTTTATATGATCATATTAGTTTAAAGACAGGTACCATTTATAACGTGAGGCAGGAATAGCTTTTTTTTTTTGTTTTGCTGAATGCTTTTGTGCTGCACTTTTTTACAGTTAGCTTTAGACAGTTTTCAATGCACCAGGTATGTGCATATTCCAGCCCTTTTAGAAAAATTTTGTATCACTGGATGAGTGGCAAACAGTACCCATCTTGGAGTCATCAGCAAAGTGGTCAATCACATTCCAGGAATATTGGCTTGGATGTCTACAAATTAAATGCCAAACAGGAAAGGACCCAGTACCAATCCCTGTGATAACCCACTAGTTATAATTTTATATCCAGACTTGGTACAGGAGCAACTTTCTATAATTAGGATCTGTTAGATAGCCAGTTTGCAATCTAGTGGACAGTGTAAGGGGTTGCATTGAATTTTCTATAATACCAGCATTGTCATAATGTCAGAAGCCATGGCCAGGGGAAGATTAGCAGCATACACAGAGTGACCACTGTCCACAGCCACTGTAACCTTTTCAAAGAAGTTTACTAGGTGCAGGACACAGGACCTGCCCTTCAGAAAAACCAAAATGAATAGGGTCTAGATAGTTAAGTTGCCTGTGTCTGCGTAAATGAGTTCTGCCATGATATGTTCCATGGCTTTGCATATAAGGTTGGGGAGGGAGGTGGGTCTGTAATTATCTGGGTCTGTAGCGGGGCCACCCTTGTGTAGTGAAGTCATAGTGGCTGCTTTCCAGGCATCAGGCACAAACCCTGTGGATAGGCTGACTTTGGATGGTTTATGCAGAGGCTTAAATAGTGCATGAGAATGCAGTCTGGTATGCTATCGGATCTCATAAAAACATTGTTTTTAGCCTTTGACAAGAATTCTAAGACTTGTTTCAAAGTGTTTACAGAGGAAACTAAATTTACAGGGAAAGTGGAAGCAGTTAATTGGGGAAGGTCATTTAAAGTTAACACTAAATTTGTCTGCTAATATATTGTTTAGATCCTTGGGACTGGAATGTGTGATATTATGGATGAGCTTAGTGCATTGTTGAACATTGTTTTCTTTTTTACTTTCTGACATAAATGAAGAAAGGTTTGTAGATGTTCTTCGTGTTTCACTGTTGCAGTCATCACATTTGGTTTATCTGCTTGCAGTAGCCCTCAGTCAGCCTGATTAACAAAGTCTTGGGTCCTGCTTTAGTTGCGGTCTCTTCTTCCATGATGTCAGGTCGTCAGGGGTATAAAGCGTGCAGCAGATGCCATTACATCAGTCTTTCTTGCCGTGCGGTGCCCGAAGCAGAAGCAGTTTGCAAGTGCCGGTCGGCCGACTCCTGAAATTTTCATTTTCGAGTTTCAGAACTGAAGTCTTCAACTAAAAGCTAAGTACACCGTTGGGGAAATTTTTTCTTGCTCTAAACCGATGTCAGTAAAAGTAAATAACTGCATTACTTGTGGAAAGCAAATACCTCATAAAGATTTTCATTCGTACTGTATTCCTTGCCTAGGCCCTGACCACGACATACCTCACTGTCAGTTTTGTGCCTTATTTAAACCACAAACTATCTATTGTCGGAATATTTTTGCTTCTAAATATTTTGGTGCTCGGTTCAATTATCCTGATATGCCTTCGGTAAGCCATTCGACTACCGACATTCTGAAAAAACGCAAAGATAAAGACAGAGACAGGCCGCCTAGGTCCAAAGCTGTTGATGACGCTTCTCCTAAGCCAGTCGCCAGTTTGCCGGTACTCAGTGAGGCGCTTTCGCAGCCCCTGATACCCACTACTTCAGATTCGTAGGCCTCTACTGAGACCCATTCGGAGTCCAGTATGCCACGAGATGCTTCAACTGTGGAACCTGCGGATGTCTCTACCTTGGATGGATCCAGAGCCACTGTGCAGGCACTGGCTTCTGAGGGTGAATTCAGGCCTACTGACTTGTGTATTAAACCAATGCCATCTTCTTCTTCAAGGACTAAAACTCGAACCATGCCTAGAAAACTGATGCCCAGATCGCATGGTCAGGCCTCTATGCCTAGAAAACAAATGATAAGAATGTCTGAGGAACTTATTACTTTAATCAGGGGAAGCCAGCCTTCCCCCAGAGACCTAGGACTGAGTTTGCTTATTATACTTCTGACCAGGTTTCTGAATTTTCTGTTTCCTCTGATGACCAGGATTTACCCTTCTTTACCTATGAGGATTCTGATGCTGAGGACTGTATTGCCTCTGCTTCCCCCCCAGAGGATTCCTCTTTTGGTGAAACCTTGCATACTCTCAGGGAGCATTTTCATTGGGAAAGTCAGGATTTCTCTGATCCTAAAAAGAAGCTTAGGGATTTTTTACTCCTGCCCCAGCACAGGCCTTTAGCCATACCTCCTGTACTAGACATTGTCAATGATGCCTTTTCGGAATCTAGATTGGCCCCTGACTCTCTACCTCCTTCTCCCAGAAAACCTGATAGATATTATAGGGTCCCTGACTCTCGCAAATTCCTTTTTAAAAATCCTACTGCAGATCCTGAAACCATTTCACAGGGACCCAAGGGCATTAAAGCTACTACTGCCAAAAATCCTACCCCCTCTGTTAGAGACTCCAGGGCGCTGGATAGATTGGGTAAGAAGGTATACACTTCTGCAACTTTGGCCATTAGGGCCTTAAACTGCCAGTTTGATATGTTAAAGTATCAACAGCATATTATTGGATTGATTAAACAGAAAATGATGTTGATTCCTGATTGTGCTGAAAATAAGGATTTACAGGATTTACTGCATTCAGCTAAACAAGTGGGAAAACATACTTTGCAATGTGGTTTTGATTCACTAGAGGCATCTTGCAGGGCTGCTGTAACTTGGTTTGTACTTAGAAGGCATGCTTGGCTTAAGGAGCAATCTTTGCCAGGTCATGTTAAAGCTAAATTACTGGATGCTCCCTTAAACCAGGACCACCTGTTTGGCAACAAGGCAGAAGAAGTTCTTAAAAAGATGGAGGAAAAAGATAAATCTATGCAAACTATTAAAGATTTTTTACAAGTACAACCTCCAAGGTTTAGTAGGCATTGGCCTTCCAAAAATTGGTCCTTTCCTGCCTCTTCCAGGTTTTCTCAGTCCAAACCCAGATCCAACAGGGCTCCTAGGCTTCAATCATAGGGTACACACAGGACTAAGCAGTGGGGGGGGGGGTCCCCACTTCCAAATCTGGGAGTAATAAAACTCCCCCTATGGTAAACTGTCTGAATGACTTTTTTTTAAAACCTCCAAGCACTTCTCAACTGACTGCCCCTTTGGGGAGAAAGATTGCTCTTCATGCTAGGAACTGGGAACTCATCACCTAGGACAAATGGGTTTTAAATATAGTGTTCCAGGGATACAGATTTGACTTCCACACGTTACCAACACCAAGCGGGTGGCCAAATCTACCCCCAAATCAGTGGTCAGAGGCCCAAAAGCAAGTACTTTCTCTCTTAAGAATGGGGGCTATTCAGTTGGTACCAGAAGAGGAAAAAGGACAAAGTTTCTACACGAGACTTTTCCTAGTACCCAGAAAAGACAATTCATGGCATCCTATGTCCTGTCTACTCTAAACAGCTTTTTGGTGATTCCAAAATTCAAGATGCTGACTCTTCACCAGTTGCTCCTTATGCTAGGCAAAGACGCCTGGTTGGCAACACTAGATTTAAAGGATGCATACCTGCACATCCCAATCAGGGAATCTTGCAGGAGATACCTACGCTTCAAAGCAGGCTACACGCACTGTCAGTTCTCTGCACTGCCCTTTGGCTTATCTACTGTGCCCAGGGTATTCACAAAGTGCCTAGCTCCAGTCATTGCATTTTGCAGGCAAAGAAATATTCAAATATACCCATACCTGGATGATTGTCTAATTCAGGCAGAAAGCCAGGACATACTTTTGAATCATCAGGCCTTTGTACGAAGGGTGCTATCTTGAATACAACTTCCCAGATGGCTTTCCTCATGCCAGAGAAACAAATTCATTTGACAACCTACTTCAAACAAGTGGCCACAAAAACCTTGCTATCTGCAAGGCAAATACTACAAGCCTTTGGGGGTTCATGGCCTCCTGCCTTCTTCTAATTCCATATGCAAGACTGCATATGAGGAAACTGCAATGGTATCTAAAAAGCCTATGGTGTCAACTTTCTCAGGATCTAGAAGCAATGATTCCTATCATACCTTGCCTACAACTAGAGTTCCTTTAGTGGGTAGAGGCCTGCCACCAAAACAAGGGACTACCATTCACACTACCCCCTGCCACCCAAACCCTAACAACAGACGGATCAGACTATGCATGGGGGGCTCACCTGGCAGGGAAGTGCATTCAGGGCAAATGGAACCCAAGTCAAATGCACCTGCATATCAATCAAAAAGAAATGTTAGCTGTACAGAATGCTCTGACAGCCTTCAAGGACCACATTCTTCCAGGACAATTAATGGTAAAGACAGACAACACCACTGTTATGTGGTACATAAGCAAGCAGGGGAGTACACATTCTTACCCCCTCTGCAGACTAGCCATGACATTGTGGAACACAGCCCTGAGCTACCAAGTGCATCTACAAGCTCAGTTCTTGCCAGGAAAACTAAATACACTGGCAGACGAACTAAGCAGAAACCTCATGGACCTACATGAGTGGAAACTGGAACCAAGGATTTTCAACGTGTTGACAAGCAAATGGGGGAGCCCAGATATAGACCTGTTTGCCTCCGCCCAGAACTATCGATTGGACAAATTGTGCACAAGGATTCCCCACAAACAAGCTTGGAAAGTGGATGCTGTGTCCTTCAACTGGAAAAAACGATCCGTTTATGCCTTTCCTCCTCTGCCTCTGCTCTCCTAAGTACTACTAAAGATCAAACAAGACAAACCAAGGACGATTTTGATTGCACCAGACTGGTCACGCCAACACTGGTACCCCCCTCTTGCACAGTGTGTCACTGTTGGCCCCATGGCACCTGCTGCAGACTCCCACCTTATTGTCTCAGCAGGAGAACCAGATCGTGTTTCACTGTTGCAGTCATTGCATTTGGGTAATCTGCTGGCAGGTTACCCTCAGTCAGCCTGAATATCAAAGTCTTGGGTACTGCATCGGTTGCTGTCTGCTCTTCCATGACATCGGGTCATCAGGGGTACAAAACATGCAGCCGACGTCATTTTCTTCAGTCTTTCTTGCCGCGTGGTGCTCGAAGCAGAAGCAGTTCGCAAGTGCCTGTCGGCCGACTCCTGAAATTTTCGCATTCGAGTTTCAGAACCAAAGTCTTCAATTAAAGCTAAGTACCCCGTTGGGGAAACTTTTTCTTGCTCCTTACCAATGTCAGTAAAAGTTAATAATTGCATTACTAGTGGGAAGCAAATACCTCATAAGGATTTTCATTTTTACTGTATTCCTTTGCCTAGGCCCAGATCATAACATGCCTTGCTATCGGTTTTGTGCTAGATTTCACCAACGCACTATTAAACGTCGGTATATCTTTGCTTCAAAATATTTTGGAAACAGATTTAATTACCCTGAAATGTCGTTGGATAGCAATCCGACTACCGGAGTTCACAAAAAATGCAAAGAAAAGGACAGAGACAGACTGTCAAGGTCCAAAACCGACGACGAAGCTTCTCCTAAGCCAGTAATCGGTTCGCCGGTACTCAGTGAGGCGCTTTCGCAGCCCCTGATACCTGCTACTTTCGAGTCGCAGGCCTCTACTGAGACCCATGTAGAGTCCGGCATGCCGCGAGAATCTCAGAGTATTGTACCTGCGGATGTCTCTCCATCGGATAGGTCTGGAGCCGCTGAGCAGGCACCGGCTTCTGAGGGTGTTTTCAGGCCTCAGCATTTCTATGTAAAACCAACGCCAGCTTCAAAAACAAAGACAAAAGCAACTTCTAAGGCTAAAAAAAGATGCATGAGCCAGGTGCTCAGGCCTCTATGCCTAAAAAGCAGATGATCAAAATGGCTGAAGACTTAATTACCTTGATTAGGGATTCCCAACCCCCCCCCCCCCAGATAAGAGGCCTAGCCAAGACACTGACTATGAATCTTCGGATCAGGTTTCTATTTCTTCTGATTCCTCTTCTGATCAGGAATTTTCTATACCACCCTGTGAGGATTCAGATGCAGAGGAATCCATCCCATCTGCATCTCCTCCTGAAGATTATTCTTTTGGAGAAACCTTGCATACTTTAAGGGAACATTTTCATTGGGAGAGTCAGGATTTCTCGGAATTCAAAAAGAGGCTTAGGGATTTCCTTCTTCTTCCTCAGCATAAGCCTTTGGCTATACCTCCTGTATTAGACATTGTTGATGATGTGTTTTCAGAATCAAGCATGGCTCCTGATTCCCTACCTCCGGCTCCTAGTAAGCCAGACCGATATTACAGGGTTCCTGACTCCCACAAATTTTTATTCAAAAATCCTGCTGCTGACCCTGAAACTATCTCACAGGGTCCCAAAGGTGTAAAGGCCTCAACAGCTAAGAATCCTACCCTCTGATAGAGATTCCAGGGTGCTGGATAGATGGGGAAAGAAGATTTATACGTCTGCAACCTTGGCAATTAGGGCCTTAAACTGCCAGTTTCATATGCTTAAATGTCAACAGCATGTTATGGGAGTATTGAAACAGAAAATGATGTTGATTTCTGAATGTGTGGAAAATAAAGAATTACAGGAATTATTGCATGCAGCAGAACAGGTTGGAAAGCATACTTTGCAATGTGGTTTTGATTCCTTGGAGGCCTCTTGCAGGGCCGCAGTTACTGGATCTGTGATTAGAAGGCATGCCTGGCTCAAGGAGCAAAATCTGCCTGATCATGTTAAAATTAAATTGTTGGATGCACCTTTACAGCATGATACTCTGTTTGGTAATAAGGCTGAAGAGATTTTAAAGAAAATGGAAGACAAAGCTAAATCTATGCAAACTGTAAAAGATTTCTTACAAGTACAGCCACCCAGATTCAGTAGACACTGGCCTACAAAAATTGGTCCTTCCCTGTGTCCAACAGAGCCTCACGGGGCAAATCCAGGTGCTCAAAAGGCTCTAGATACCAATCACAGGGTTCTTACAGGTCAAAGCAATGGGGTGCATCTACCTCCAAATCTGGAGGAAACAAAGCACAGCCCTACAGTAAACAGTCTCAATGACTTCACTCTGCCATCACCAAGCACTTACCTTTTGGCAGCCCCCTTAGGGGGAAAATTAGCACTTCATGCTCAAAATTGGCAGGTAATAACCCAGGACAAGTGGGTACTAAACATAGTAACCCAGGACAAGTGGGTACTAAACATGGTATCCCAGGGATAGAGATTTAATTTTCATACCTTGCCAATTCCAAACGGTTGGCCAGATCTGCCACAAAATTAATGGGCAGAGGCACAGAAACAAGTTACGTCCCTCATGGATATGGGGGCTATTCAGCCAGTACCAGAACAGGAAAAATGGCAAGGGTTTTTATTCGACTGTTCCTGGTACCCAGAAAAGGCAATGCCTGGCGCCCAGTACTGGATTTATTGATTTTGAACACATTCTTGGACATCCCAAAATTCAACATGTTGACATTGCAACAGCTTCTGTCCATGCTGGACAAGAACGCTTGGTTAGTGACTCTAGACTTAAAAGCGGCATACCTACATATCCCAATAAGGGAATCGTGCAGAAGAAACCTCCGCTTCAAGGCTGGTTTCATGCATTACCAATTCGCTGCACTGTCCTTTGGCTTATCTACTGTGCCCAGGGTCTTTACAAAGTGCCTGGCACCAGTAATTGCATTTTGCAGACAAAGAGGCATACAAATCTGTCCTTACTTGGACAACTGTCTTATTCATGCAGAAAACAAGGACATTCTTTTTCAACGTCTGGCATTTGTAAAAAGGCTTTTAACATGCCTAGGGTACCCTCTCAAAAGACTACATTCCTGGATGCAAGTTTGAATACAACTGCCCAGATGGCTTACCTTACGCGAGACAAGCAAAGGCAACTGACTATTTACTTCAAATAGATGGCACCAAAAACCCAGTTATCTGCAAGACAAATTCTGCAGGCTTTGGGGTTCATGGCATCCTGCATTCTACTAATTCCATATGCAAGACTGCATATGAGGAAACTACAGTGGTATCTAAAAGGTTTATGGAGTCAACATTGTCACAGTCTGGAAACAATGATTCCTCTCATTCCCTGCCTACAACAGGAGTTTCTTTGGTGGGCAGAGGCATGTCACCAGAACACGGGACGGTCTTTCACTCTACCCCCTGCCACCCAAACCCTAACTACAGACGCATCAGACTATGCTTGGGGGGCCCACCTGGCAGGGAGATGCATTCAGGGAATATCGAGCCCAAAACAAATGCATCTGCATATCAACCAGAAAGAGATGTTAGCTGTTCAGAATGCCCTGACAGCCTTCAAGGACTTACTTCATCCAGGACAACTACGGATAAAGACGGACAACACCACGGTTATGTGGTACATAAACAAGCAGGGGGGGGTACATATTCCTACCCCCTTTGCTGACTAGCCATGGTATTGTGGGACACAGCCTTGACTTACCAAGTACATCTTCAAGCTCAATTCCTGCCAGGAAAACAAAATACTCTGGCAGACGACCTAAGCAGAAATCTTATGGACCCTCACGAGTGGAAACTGGATCCACAAGTCTTCAGCATGATAACAGAGAAATGGGGGAGTCCGGACATAGATCTATTTGCCTCTCCCAAAAATTATCAACTTGACAAATTTTGCACAAGGACTTATCACAGACAAGCATGGAAAGTGGATGCCCTATCCTTCAGTTGGAAAAACCTATCAGTCTATGCCTTTCCTCCTCTGCCTCTTCTTCCCAAGGTCTTACTAAAGGTCAGACAGGAAAAAACAAAAATGATCCTAATTGCCCTCAACTGGCCTCGCCAGCACTGGTACCCAATTCTAAGGAATATGTCTTGACTACCTCCTTGGTATTTGCCTCAAATACCTCATCTACTGTCTCAGCAGAGCAGTCAAATTCTGCACAATCAGCTCCAAACTCTGAACATGGCAGCGTGGTTGATCATGTAATTATTCAAACTCCTCCTCTCAGTAAAGCTGTGATGGATGTCATTTTGGAAGCCAGAAGGCCTAGTACTAGAAAATCTTATGCTTTTAAATGGAAGAGATTCTGTGCTTGGAACCAAGCACAAGGAAACGGACACAGCAAAGCCAAATATTCCTCAGATTTTACAATATTTGACTGAGATGCTTAACAAGGGCCTATCTTTTTCATCAATAAAAATCCATGCCTCTGCCATCTCGGCTCATTACAACACAGAGCCTCCCATCTTTTCTCATCCTCTGCTAAAACAGTATCTTAGAAGGGCCAAAAATTTAAGGCCCCCCAGAAGATCACCAACTTCTGCATGAGACCTCACTTTTGTGTTGGAAAAGCTCACCCTGCCAACATTTGAACCAGCAGCTATTGCGGATATAAAGTTTTTATCTTGGAAACCAGCTTTCCTTCTGGCAATCACTTCAGCAAGAAGGGTTTCAGAACTACAGGCCCTCATGGCTGTGGAGGCTTTTATTACATTATACCCAGACGGGGTGTCCCTCAGGACCAATCCTTCCTTTATGCCTAAGGTGGTATCCAGTGTAGCTCTTAACCAAACTATTCATCTGCCAACTTTTTACCCAAATCTGCAGAACAAGGAGGAGCGGATTCTGCATTCCATGGACGTACACAGGCAACTAAGATTCTACTTAAACAGGACCAAATCTCTAAGAAAGTCTGAGCAGCTATTGGTGGCATTTGCTGCAGGATCAGAGGGGTAGGCTGTTTCAAAGCAGACTATTTCAAAATGGATAAGCCACTGCATTCATTTCTGCTACTTGCATCATGGTAATCCGGTGCGCAAGGGAATCAGATCACATTCCACCAGGGCTGCATCTACCTCAGCAGCTTTTCTCAGAGGAGTGCCAACCAAAGACATTCAAAAAGCTGCTACTTGGAGCTCTGTTCATACTTTTACAAAGCATTATCATTTGCCCCTCTTCTCTAAGTCCAGGGCAGGCTTTGCCACTGCAGTTCTGCAGGGCCTTATAACCACTCCTAATGCTATTTAGTTCCAGCCTCCCATCCAGAACTTTGGGATTCTACCCAAATGTAATGACTGCAACAGTGCAACACTAAGAACATAGTACAGTTGTGTACACTTACCATAAATGTAGATGTTCGAGTGTATTCATGTTGCAGTCCGGGTTACCCACCCGCCATCCCCCTTTTTTATAGAACTTATCTTTCCTTCACTATATTCTCCAGCCTTTGTGGTGTATTTGCTTTTATATGAAGGTAAAGTTTATGTTACAATTGCATTTATATATATACATATATATATATATATATATATATATATATATATATATATATATATATTTATTTTTTTTTTTTTTTTTTGCTCCCCATTTGGGGGGCACCTGACATCTGGGGCAAGAAAAACTGAAGAAAATGGCGTCGGCTGCATGTTTTATACCCCTGATGACCTGATGTCATGGAAGAGGAGACAGCAACCAACGTAGGACCCAAGACTTTGATATTCAGGCCAACTGAGGGCAACCTGCCAGCAGATTACCCAAATGTAATGACTGTAACAATGAATACACTTGAACATCTACATTTATGGTAAGTGTACACAACTGTACTATTCTGCACCCTCAGCTTCAAACCTTGAACCTAGCAGCCTGGCTAATTACCTAATCTCTCCCTTACCATTCCTGAGTAAACCAGTGATGGATATCATTTTAGAGGCAAGGAGGCCTAGTACTAGAAAATCTTATGCTGAAAAAGGAAAAGATTCTGTGCCTGGAACCAATCTCAAGGGATGAGCATAGCAGTGCCCAATTTACCTCAGATTTTGCAATACTTAACTGAGATGCTTCACACTGCGGTGGTGGTGCTGCGGTAGTGTTGTCGCCTCACAGTTAGACATTGCCCATTCGATTCTCAGTTAGAGTGTCTTATGTGTGGCGACATGCGTGAATGGGCGTTCCTTAGTTGAAGGTTGTGCGTTAGGCCCGGCAAGCCAGCACGTCAAAATCTACTGCCAATCATTAGCGGACCGGAGTTCCACTGTGGTGACCCCTAACCGGGAAAAGCCGAAAGAAACAAACAAACTGAGATGCTTCACAAGGGCCTGTCTTTCTCCGCCATCAAAATTCATGTCTCAGCCATTTTAGCTCATTATAACACAGAACCTCCATTCTTCTCTCATCCACTGCTCAAGCAGTTCCTCAGAGGGGCCAAAAATTTACGACCACCCAGGAGAGCTCCAACTCCAGCCTGGGACCTTAGCTTTGTATTGGAAAAACTCACTCTTCCTCCTTTCGAGCCATCTGCTACTTCAGACTTAAAATTTCTTTCTTTGAAAACAGCTTTCCTTTTAGCAATCACTTCAGCAAGAAGGGTGTCTGAATTACAGGCCCTTATGGCAGTGGAGCCTTTCATCATCTTTCATGCGGATAGGGTGTCCCTCAGGACCAATCCCTCCTTCATGCCCAAGGTGGTATCCAGTGTGGCCCTTAATCAGTCCATTCATTTGCCAACCTTCTTTCCTAATCCACAGAGCAAAGGGGAACGGATACTGCACTCTTTAGATGTGCACAGACAACTTAGATTCTACTTAGACAGGACTAAACCTCAAAGGAAATCTGAAAAACTGCTGGTGGCATTTTCTGCAGGGGCAGATGGGAAGGCTATTTTGAAGCAAACCATTTCCAAATGGATAGGCCACTGCATTCATTTCTGCTACAAGCACCATGGAAAACCTGTCCCACAGGGGATCAGACCCCACTTACAGGGCTGCCTCTACCTCTACAGCCTTTCTCAGAGGTATCTCTACCAGGAACATCCTAGAAGCTGCTACTTGGAAGCATTACCATCTGCCAATTTTCTCTAAATCCAGAGCTGGCTTTCCCACCGCAGTCTTGCAATATTGCAGTATTATAGGTGGTCCTAATACTATTTAAATTCCTCCTCCCATCCTTAGCTTTGGGAATCTACCCAAATGTGATGACTGCAACAGTGAAACACGAAGAACATAGTACTCGAACATCTACATTTATGGTAAGGTGTACACAACTGTACTTTTCTTTTGGTATCTGTTGTGACTGCAAGTCCATACTCTGTTTTACATTTTCTAATAGAGTTCTTAAGTTCCTTGCTGGCAGTCTCAGTGGCAAAACAGGTAGCACACCTGTGGTGCAGAAGGCTGTGAGTTATATTCCCAAAGCAGGCAGATCGATTGTTGGCACTACAGTGCAGCATAAGTGGAGTGCTGCACTCCTGAGTGTATCATCCTTTGGATGAGACATTAAACCAAGACCCCATTTGCTTGAGTTAGTGGTAGCTCAGGTGGATTGTAAAAGATCTCATGGCACCCATTGAAAAGAGTAGGGGAAGGTCCTTGATGCCATGGCCAAATTTCCCCAGGCAGACGAAATAGCACCTTGTGTTTCCCCTGAAAAGGGGCTACTAGCTCAGTGGGACTTAGTCAAGATAGAATAAATAAAAATAAAATAAAAAAAATTCCAGAATAGTGGTGAGGTGGAGGATAATTTCATACAATTTTCACTGT
>NC_056728.1:826889459-827034459 GCF_019279795.1 Protopterus annectens | reverse complement strand
TGTTGTGTGTTTGCATGCAAGTGTATGTGTATTTTAGAGTTAGGGTTAGGGTTAGGTAAGGGGTTAGATTTTATATTTGTAGCATGTGTTGTGTGTGTGTCTGAATGTGTCTTGTGTAGTAGTGGCACTGGTGCTGGAAGTTTTTTTTAAGGTTTGGTTTGGGGTTAGGGTTGGGGCCTGGGACAGGTGTATGGTTAGCACGCATTACTGAGGTGATGCAAAGGTGCTTAAAAACCCTTCCCCTAACACTTCCAGTATTCACACAGATTGCAGGCTAGTGTTGAAGGGGCAGTTTAATGTAAGGATCAGAAAAAGAGCTTATTTTCCTTTTTTGATCTTTCACAGGTTCAGTGTTTAGGTAATTCGGCCTTATGTGTATACGATCTTATTTCTGTCTGTGTGTTTTGTTAGATATTACGTGAATTCTTACATAAGGGAATAGTACATATACATATATTGCTGAACATTAAAGTTAGTAGGGACTACTCTCTTAGAAAACAGTGTGATATATTACAGGGAAATGTAAAAAAAAAATACAATTTCTTCCCAAAATAAAATGTCTTATGCCCAAACAAAAGTTCAAAACAAGCACCTTCAACAAGTCCCATTAGCTGAGTTACAGCCTCTTTCCGTGGGTCTCTATTTCTCTATACTTCTGTCAAGCAATCTGAATCTAAATAGGTTTGGTATCCAGTTTCCTCCTGGTGTTTTCTTCCATGTCTTCTATCATTCTAGTCTCTGTCTGTCTCACTCTGCTACTTTAGACATAAGAAATCCTCTCCTTGAATCATGAAAAAACACTCTGCAGGGTCTTTCTCAGCCCTCCTGTAATGCAGGTTTAATTGCTTCATTAAGTAAATCTGTTCTGACCAATACACCCAAATTTGTCTCTACTGTAAAGGAAATAATCTCACTGTGATAAAGAAATAATTCCAGTTAGAGAATAGTGTTTTATTTGTAACAGTTTTGCTATTATGGTTATACATACACTATTTATATCCATATTTACAAACTTTTGGGTCTCTTGTGCTTCATCATTTGACACGATCTACCACGCTGCCCTACATTTGACCTCATCCCACATTTGAAACTTGTGATTTCATGCCCTTGGGAATGGGCTGTATGCCCAGAACATGCCACCCGTATCATGGTGGTTCTAGTCTGTTCTATGCTGAACTTTGACTTTGAATAGCTATAAAAATAAGGCCCACTGCACAATTTTATTCCCATCTTGTTAGTGCTATATCCATAAAAAGGATGAGTGGTCTGCTAGTAAAGAGAATTCCATCCTTTATAGATAGTATTCCAGGTAGGCAAGCTCCCAATTAACACCAGTCATTCTCTTTTTGTTGCAGAATGCATACCATCTGCTTTGCCTAGTTTGCAACTTAGGAAACATACTGGACTCCACCTCTTCAAAATTTTGTGAAAACACTACTCATAATCTTATCTCGATTATATTAGTAAAAACTATAGATGATTTGCTGAAATCAGGAAGTAGTAACTGGTGCAGAACATAATGTTTCTTTTGACTGCTTGAAAAAAGTGCCACTTTCAAATGTTCACTTTACTTTGAGGGACATCTTGCCATTGGTTAGGTGCGTGAGGGAACATGCTAGTGTTACAAAATGGGGTACAAACATCTGATGATACCTAGCTATTAATACCTAGCTACTCTCAAGAACCACTATGACGTCTTTCTTTGTATCTAGTATAGGTCAGTTGATCACTGCTTCTATCTTTTCTTTTTGGGGCTTAACAGTCCACCCCTTCCTGTTATAGCTCCTCTATATATAATATCAGTCATGTCTATGTTGCCCATGTGGAGGCATTAGCAGTGAAGCTCATTTTAAGGCATTTGATACAGCTTCTACCTTGGCTGATGGGAATCCCACTATTCAGAGTGGACAATAATGTCATCCAAGTAGGTAGCAGTATGTGGGGCTTTAAGAACTGTTGCATGAGTTGTTGAAAGGTTGTTGGGACACCATGCAACCCAAAAGGGAGGATTGTATACTGGAATAATACCTCAGGTGCTGACATAACTGCTGTTATTTAGCTTCAGTTGTTAAAAGGTTTTACTTGCACCCCTTGACTGAGGTCTGGTATAGCCAGGAACCTTGCCCTTCCCAACCTTTCTGCAAGTTCATAAACCCAAAGCATGGCTAACTATCAGATAATGAGATGCTGTTTCAGCTTCTTAACTTAAAGTCATTATAGAACCTCAGTATTTATCCCAATACCATTGTTGTAGGTGATTTGAACTATCCCTCTATTGACTGGGAAGCTTAACACCACCACTAATGCACATGCACAAAGATTCATGGACTTTGTCAATTCAAATGCCCTGGAGCAACTAATAAGCCTGCCTACTAGAGGAAACAACTTTTTTTGGATCTTGTCCTATCAATATGGGGACATCTTGCATTCTCCCTTGTGTATCATCATCATCCTTTGTTAGGCCTGGCCATAAAGCCGTCTCATTTGAAATAAAATTAAAACCAGAGGCCCCCTCCACCCATGGTAGCTTTAGGAACTTCTCTAAGATAAACTATCTACTACTAAGTGATACTTCGGTAAGCTTCATATCCCTAACAGACCCTGAAAATTCTGCTGCTTATGCAGGATCATACATCACAGAATGTTACAGAAGGTAAACAACTGCATTGATGCTGCTGTTCCCCACAGAACCAAATACAGGGCAAACTCTAGAAACAAATGCCCATGGTGGAACTATAATATTAATAGATGTATAATAAAAGAAGAAATATTGGCCAAAAGTAAGAGGAGTCATTTCCAAAATGATAGAGCTGTCATTATTAAATTAAACAAATCTGGTGCCCAGTTAAATCCACTAAAGCCATAGATTATCACAAGGCCTTTCTTACTTATGTTAGAAATTTCAGGAGCACAATGCAGTAATATGCTGATCTGATTCTGAATGATGTTAACTTCACTGATGCTGAAGATGTAGCCAAACGCCTGGCTGATAAATTCACCTCAAACCTTACCCCTTTCTTCTCCTGTCTATTCCACAAGAAATACCTGAAACTGACACTCCCCTACTATCATACTTGACCAAGTCATAAAAGTGCATTCAAACCCTAAAAAAACATTGCACCGATGAGTCCTGACAATATCCCCAGATGCATCCTAAAGAGCATGTAGCATGATTTATCTAAGCCCCTAACAACGCTGTTCCACCTTAGCCTCAGCACAGGCTTTGTACCAAGCAAGTAGAGAACAGCAACAGTAATCGTCCTGCACAAGAGAAGACCCTCTACTGATCCAGGCAATTACAACCCTCTACTGATCCAGGCAATTACAAACTCTTAAGTCTGACTGGCCTGATATGTAAAGCTATGATAAGGATTCTCATGGAGTTAATCAGTAAAGGCATAGGGAACCACCAAACACTGGGTCAGTGTAATTTCAGATTCGTCAAAGGCAGGTCATACTTACTCAAACTGGTGGACGTCTTTCAAAGAGTCACCAAGGCAATGGATGAAAGTATAACAGCACAGTGTACTTACTTTGACCTAATCAAGGCCTTTGACATAGTCCCTGACTTGGGCATAGTAGAACAGTTAAGCAAACTAGGAATAAACCCCTATGTCACCTACTGGATCACCAAGTGGCTCATGGATAGAGTGCATGAGATAAAAATAGGGGAAGCTACCACCTCAAAAAGACCAGTCACCAGTGGAGTCCCCAGGGGCTCATTGCTGGGATAGCTGCTGTTTGGCATCTACTTCTTCAAAGTTAAAGCCAGTATTAAAGGACTCTGGCTGACTAAGTTTGCAGATGACTCCAATGACTGTAAGCTGAGTGCAGTTTTAGAATCCCCAAAAGACTTAGAATTATAGACTGAAGCTTAATGCCAAAACAATGCATTACCATATTCTTTGGTAAGTCAGCTGCATTGTGAAATTACCACATTGAGACTACACTCCCTAAGAGTTGACCCAGTCATTCAGGATTAGGAAACTTATGTGGACAGCAGTCTAAGTTTCAACCAACATATGTCCATCATGTCGAGGAAGTCCTTGTTTACTGCACATCTTATTAACAAACAGTTCAGGGATGTCAATGTCTCCATCTTTTCAGCCCTCATAAGGACAGTCATTGAGTACAACACCCCCTTTGGCATGTATCCGTCCAGACATATACAGCAGCTAGAATTCCCTCAGAGATACCTTACAAAAAGGATACTCAGCTTAAACATGAATGGCTAGGCTTAAAAAGGCTCTAGGACAATAACCTTCTGTGATCCTTGGATACCGTTTGCCATACATGAATCATTTCAAAGCCCTATCAATATATTCTGTCTCTAACAGACTGCTAAAAAGTGACCTGTAAAACCACCAAAGTGAGTTGAAAAAGAAGAAATCAATGAAATATAGATCCAAATCCAAGTTTATTGCACTTAGTGCCTCAGCCAAACACAGCTTCCAAAGAGTAACCTCTCTTTCTTCCTAAAAAGTGACCTGTGTCTGGCATACAAGGCATCCTCTGACCCAGCCCTGATGGTTGTGCTAGACATCAGTAAATCAAGTGACATTTAAAAATACTCAGTACAGGGATCTAGGCCTCCTCTACAGTACCAACATAGTGGTTTGGAGAGACACGTATATCTGTCTCGCATTTAGTACCACTGTTGTTGAATAAACTTTCCAGCCATGTAAAACAAAACTCATCCCTGTCCATATTAAAGCATAACTTCGATCTGTGGATGGGAAATAGGAAATCTACACCAGAGCCGCCCCCTTCTCTACTATTGAACAGAGGTAGCTGCTAAATTATATGCTTGGGCCCTTGTAAATGTCTACAGTATCAACTAAGGTGTTATCACTACGTGTAATGTGCATCTAGTACATAATGGAATAAGGATAATCGAAATACCAAATGGGCTGGGAAATTTGGATAGGCCTATAATGGCCCATCAGGACAGGTAGCCTAGTGCTAACCTATGAACCTGATGGCTCCACCAAGTTTTTTACTCCCATGTTATCCATTTTGTTTTCTTCCTCTTATATTACCTTTCTTAATGACACTGGCCTGTTGTTGTTGTTGTTGTGTCTTTCGGCTTTTCCCGGTTAGGGGTCGCCACAGCAGAACTCCGGTCTGCTAATGATTGGCAGTAGATTTTTACATGCCGAGTTGCTGGCCCACCACCACACTGTGACACTGGCCTATTGTAAGCTGTTTTTTTTTTTTTTTTTTTTTTGCCTGGACTCATCGCAATACTGTGTTGAATCAGGTTTGTTTTGTTAGACAAATTAGAAAAAGCGTCTTTAGTCCTTAGCAGAAACTATTTTATTTCTTGTTTTATAGTATGTCTTCTATCTGAACTAAAGGCATTGAGGTCAGTATTCATTCTTCACTAGAGTTACTCCTATCTGCTGCTAAAGTAATTACAGAGATTTGTACATCTTCCTTCCTTGGCTTCAGAACATTGATATGGTGAATATGTTCTGGTCTTCATTTAACAGTCTTCCTTCCTCTATAATTTACTTACTATGAAGCCTGCTGTTTTGTAAAAAAAAAAAAAAATGTTCTGCTAAAGGGGAGAGTTATTAATACCTAGTTTCCATCTTTAAGTTATCTGGCTCATATTTCAGTTACATATCTCTTGCTGCATAGCTTGAACATTTCCATGTCTGTCTTATAAGTTGAAATAGTATGTTGTGACACTTTTAAGTGGTGTTTTTCGTTTCTTCCAAAGAAGTTCTTCATTTAGATCACTGTTGTAGTAGTCCTTACTACTGAAACTTAGTCACTAGGTGTGCTCGTACATTCAGGCTGACTTCTAGAGCTCAGTATTCTCTCTTTTGTGTGGCATACGTCCAGCCTCTGGAATGACTGAACATGCCAGTATAAGAAAGGTGTCTGCCTTTGCTGTTTTAGAAGTTTCTTGCTGCAGTTTGCAAATGTAGATGCCCACTTTATTGTTGGTGTCATGCTCAGATTTACTGTCCTGCCTGTGGTCATCCAGTTTTAGAGCTCAGGAAGAGATGAGTACCTCACTGGTAAACATTTTATTTCATTGTTAATGTTGTTGGATACAGTTGATGTGGTATATTTTTGCTGTTGTTGGCTACTTACATTGGAAAAGGAAACTGTGGCTGTGGTAGACAAATCCTGTCAAAGAACTACCACAGCTGCTGCATCTTTTGACTTGGAGCAGACCATGATACCAAGTACTGTGGCTCTTGACACTTCTTCATCCCTAACACTTTAAGAATTATCGTTCACAGAAGAAACTGAAGGCATTATCCTGATCTGATGTAGTAACATCTGGGTCATTCTCCTCTTCCAGTTTCCTGTTCAAAAATAAAATAGAAGGCAGAAAGGGACACTGACGATGTCTAGAAAACACTTAGTGGTTCTGATTCTTTTGATGGAGCCTGTTTAGAATTGGTTCTTCTGCAACCCCCAAATCAGACACCTACACCTCTGCAGTACTCTTAACAGTACCCCTCTGGAGGCCACCATAGCTGAGGAACTGACAGTGTCTGTGATCCTGGACAAAGGCCTTCCTTGGATACTTGACCCTTGACATGTGCTGAGGAGGCTTGCATGGTCACCTCCAAGTGGAAAGGCAGGATCTCCTCTATTCTAGTCATGGAGGAGTCCAGCGTTTCCTGGGCTATCATTTAAGTGTAAAAGGCACAAAAAACAGGTTTCTCTCTGCCTCCCAGCAGACAGCCTCTAAATAGGCTTTTACTTCCGTCACTCCTTCCCGTGTTCCTCATGAACAATGGTTCAGCTTGGTCTAAGGCCTTATTGCAGGCTGTACAGGCCCTGCAACCAGGCATATAACCTTCACTGTCTGGACGTCCCATTTCCAGGAGCAATAGGAACCAGTTTTCTTTTCAGGTTGAGGAAGGTGAAATGGGAAGAATGGAATTATGTCCTCAGTTGTCTTCACCTCTGGGTTATAATTTGGGCACCAAGGACATTATTTCATCTGATTTCCCATATTAGGAGATCCCTTTTTGGAGAAACTCTATCAAGATGAAGGATTTAATGTGAATGGGAAGGCAATGAAGCAGCTAAGGCCCCCCAAACTACTTTGATCTTTTGGACCTGGATGCACCTAAACCAGTGGCTATTCTCTCTGTTTTAGGAGTGTTAGAGAATGCCTTCGTTTTCACCTCCCAGGAACCTGTCAGCCCACACACCTTGTATCTAGGAAACCACATAGGTTCTATAGGTTGTAAGATTTACATATACCTACGTAGGGATCCTGTGGTGTTTTTGGTTGTAGTTTCCTTGGATCCAGAAAAATGGGCCAAGTTGGTTCCTGCTAATAAAAACCCTTGCGAATGATAAGGAAGGTAAAGTTTAGACAAATTTGGAAAGGTCTGTATACATTTGCTGCTCTGATCTTCAGAGCTGTTACCAGTTAGATACATATGACAAGTTTCAAATGGTTCTCCTGGACTACCTGGGAGAGGAGATTTATGAAGTGTCTGATGCTGACCTGAGGGCATAATTGCTAGAGTTTACACAGGCTGCTGGTCAGGTGACAAAACACAATGTGTAGTTATAATATTGTTGATTCAGCATCCCGGGCCATAGCTATGGACTCTATATTCAGAAAACACACCTGGATGAGACTTCATTTCCTGCTAGAGGATGTCAAAGTACAGTTCCATAATGCCATGCTTGCGAAATACTCAAAAGAATGGTGAAGAGTGGTAAAGTTATATAAGGTTTTTACCCATGCATGCCATGGTATGAGAGAAATTACCCTTCCAACCTTGATTCTTTTACCATACTCTGGGAAAGGTAAATAATGCAAGGGAAAGAAAGGCCAACTTAACAAAAGATGGTGAAGGAAATAAAAGGAAACTTAGGGCCCAAAGGCCCAGATTCCAACAGGGAACAGCCATGAGACAGTATTGTTGCCCTCCAACCCAATTCACTCCACCCAAACCCCAATCCCAAACCCATGTTCTAAAACCCTCAAAATGGCAGGCAGAATATCTCTGTGCTCCCAGTGTGAGAGTCTGTAAACAAAAGAACTTCTGGTCCTCCATATTATCATCAAGGAGGGATACAAGATATAATGGCAATGCATTTCTTATATGGCAGGAATACCCCATGTTCTAAAAGATTAAAGAAATTAATCCAGCCAATCATTCCACATCTCCTATAACAGAAAGTCATAGAGACAGTTCCTATCGAAGAACCATGAAAAGGGTTCTATTCCAGACTCTATTTTGTCTCAAAGAAGAAATTGAGGAAGGAGAATCCCAGGATGATTTTTACAGCACCCCTTTGGTCCTGACTGCACTGGCTCACTGAAATCATGGAGATGTTCAGAGGGATCCACCAACTGCTGCTAGCAATGGGTGGCCCTTCTGACTCATTCTAATGGGTCCTTAGTATAGCCCAACATGATGACACTTACAGCTCACTGCTTGTATGGTTCAAATCTGTTGCTTTTCAAGCACCAGTATTTTACAGATAAATTCAGTTTCATTAGAGTGGATAAGTTCAGTATCATTAGAGAGGTCAAGGAACAGGCCATCAGTATATCCTACTTTTCAAAGTGGAAGAAGTTTTCCTACCAATACTAGGGCAGAGTACAGGACTTAAAAGTGGTAGGATTTCTTCTGATTCTGAAATATCTGAGTGAGCTGGCTGGGCTAGGTTTGGCTTGTATATCAGTCAAAGTGCTCCTTCCGGACAATGCAGCTTGCCTTCTGTTAGATCCACTCTTGACCTGCTTGAGACCAGTAGAAAAATTCCTACATGTTAGACCAGAAAAACGGCTGTGCTAGTGGCCAATACACCTTCTAGGTGAATACGTGAATTATATGTGTGGACATGCAGTGAGCCTTTCCAAGTCTTCAACAAGGACAGGGTGAACCTTAAGGCTTCTATTACCAAGGGCACTGTAATCACTATGGCATTCTTAAAAGGAGATGTCATTCAATGTATTTTGGAAGCAGGTGACACTCATGCTGTTTTAGAAGTTGCCAGTCATACATGAGTTCAGACCTTTTTCACACGCTATAGCCTGGCATTCATTCTGGGGCTAGAATAGGCTTTGCTAGGGTAGTTTTACAGGGCATGCTAAATTCTAGCTCCTGTTCTCACTCCACCTCCTCTGAAATTTTCCCAGTACATGAGTGGTATAAATGAAAAACATATTACAGATATATAAGTTGCTTAACATAATAGTATATTAATACTGATGGGCTGGGGTAGGGTAACCATAGCCAGTCTACTCTGTATGTCCTTTTTGTGAGTTGATAAAGACTTTGGTCTACTTGGATCTTGTCAATGCTTGGGGGCAACTTCTGTACTCCTTCCATAGTTTCTCAAAACCATGTTAAACCCCCTGTAGAATGAACTAGTGCTTACTGCCTCCTCCAGATTGCACTGTGTTGTCTTACCTAGGCCTAATGTTGCATCTCTAGGACCCTTGCCATGGATTCTTCACTACAAAGCTCTCAAATGAGTTAGGCAGATGCTCTTTTTACATAGGCTGCTCAGACATATGAAAAGCTAGACATATGCCATGCAATGAGTAAGGGATTCTGAGTTGTAAAAATCAGACTGGACATACGGGGACACCTACCTGTTAAGTCCCAGCATTAAGAACTACTGCAACCGTGAACTATTCAAACATGTAATGCGGTTATGGAAATTTATCTGTACAATTGTACATTTTTCTGGTAATTTCTAACAGTAGCTAAGGGTGCCTGTGATATAATAACAGTTTAAAAGGCCTGGACCCTGTCAAGACTTGTGACTCTTCTCTAATGGCAAACCGGAAGTATATTGTAATAATAAAAAGATGTGGCAAAATACACACAAGACAAATGTTTCGTTGTAAGAGTTTAGAGTCACAGTTAATATAGCAAATACCACAACGAAACAACCAAGCTGTACCAAATGATATAAAAGCATAAACCTTTTATTCCTTCAAGTGCACACGGTAAGCGCTTTCGCCAATAAGCTTCATCAGACCACATAATATTATTTTAACTGTTTTACGATATTCAATATTTTAATTAGAATTGGCTTAAATTTTGATTTCCATTTTCTAATCTTTGCCTTTTGGCAGCCAGTAGCATTAAACCTAAGTAAAACGTTGCTATGTCTAGGCAATTCAGAGTCTATATCCTAGCTCAAAATAAGCAGTCCTTATTTACAACCATTTGGTGCTCTGTAGAGAATTTTTAAATCTGCCAACTCATTACATTCTCACAAACATGCTCCTAATTATTGATCTCTTCCCCATGACATCTCCAGTATTTGCTGTCTACCTGCGAGAAAATCCCTTGAAGTCTGCTTGGGGTGTTAAGTACATATGCAAACCCTTCCATGCAAAAATCTTGTGGACTTTGTTGCATATTTGGGAGCCTTATATATTCCATTGTTCCTTTGCAAATCCATCTGTATGTTCTATTTTTCTAATCTTTTTATAACCTCATCTCATTGGTTCTTATAGTTGTCATGCAGTATTTTATACACCATACCAGTTGCCCCTTTTTATTATCCACATCTGTTTTAAACTTGGTTAAAAACTCTGTCCGAGCTGGTCTTTCACTTAGCATTCCCCTATCGGTTTCTGTTTGCCAGTAGTATAGAGACTACTTTCCCAGTCAGGGATTGATAATCTGCAGTGCAAAATTCTGACTGGTTGCATCCCACTCCATTACCTTTCCTCTCATTAACTATTTCCTCCCAATGCCTTGGTTCCTTTGCTAATTTCCAACAGTGAATTTATACCCCCCCAATCTGTTTTCTGTACCATTGCTTGCAGTCATCCCTATTGGTAAAATCGCCTTTCTTCATTCTTTCACTGATTTAGTTCTCAGAATAATTTTTGCTACTTTATGAATAAAATGCTCTTTATGACTGTTGTTCTCCTTAAGGGCTTGCATCCCAAAATCCAAGTTTTGCTGTATCTCTTGAACTTTTTCTTCATTGTTTTCCATCCTGTATGCAATCCTTAAAATACCCCTTCAAATCCGATAACCCTAAAACACCTTGCTCCATGAGGAAAGTCAACTTGAGTCACGTAACTCTTGAACTCTTCCCTTCCCAAATAAATACTTTTGACTATTAATTAATTCTCATCCACAACTTCTCCTCTGGTTGATAATGCCTGAGTTGTGTATAAGACTAAATGGGCTAAAACATTTTTGCTGCTTGCGTGTTACTCATTCATATCCATAATTGAGAGCTTCCAATTTCTCAAGTTTTGTATTATCTTTTGTTTAGTCTGTCCTCTTATATTCTTAGCTATCATAACAGAATCATTTTAATCCATACACCTAAATACATCATCCTATTATGTCACCCATAAGTATGGGAGTTGCTGAACCAATTCATGCATGGATACAGTTTATCATTATAGCATTTGTTGCGGTGGTGCAGCAGTAGTGTTGTTGCCTCACAGCAAGAGGTTCTCCCGTTCAATTCTCGGCGGGAGCGCCTTTTGTGTGGAGTCTGCATGTCCTCCCCACGGTCGAGTGATGTTCGAAAGACATGCATGAATGGGTGTGCCTTCATTGAAGGTTGGGTGTTGGGCTGGCACCTCGGCACCATGAAAATCTACTGCCGATCATTAGCAGACCAGTGTTCCGCTGTGGCGACCCCTTAGCAGGAAAAGACGAAAGAAAAAGAAGTTGTTTATATCCAAAAAGACTTGAAGTTGTTTCAGAATGTTAACACTGTTATGTCCTTGTCTAGATTTGTCAAATACAAAATAATGTTATTTACAAATAAAGCTAAGTTTTCTTGATTACCATACCAGTTAAATCCTGAAATTTGTGAATTCTTTATATTCTAAATATACAGCAAATAACAAAGGGAAAGAAGACATCCCAGCCTAGTTCCTCTTTTCAAACATAGCATGTCAGAGAGAAAACCTCCCTCCTTAATTCTTGCCTCTGACCCTTCATGTACCTGCCTTATCAACCCTATTATTTTGTCAAGAAACACAAATTCTCACATTGCCCTACTCATAAAATCCCATCTGCCTCTATCAAATACTTTCTCTGCAGCAAGACTGATCAACGTTAGTGGCATCTTCTTCCATGTGGATCGTTTGTTTTGTTTAGTTATTTTATGTGCCATTTGTTAACTGGTTGAGTGAGCTGGTCCAAAGAACCTTTTCAGCCACTATGAGGTCAGGAATACAGAGATTTCAATGTAGAATTTCAGATATACACTTATTGAAATTTACATTTGAATGTGACAGTTGTACAATTAAAGCATAATAAGCTTGATGACAAAAGCTTATTGAAGTAAAATTGGAGATAAAATATATTAAAAAAACAAAACCTTAGTATAGATGTGGAACTTGTCTTGACATCAAACAAAGAGCAAGAGAAAATAACATGCAGATGTTCTTCGTGTTTCACTGTTGCAGTCATTACATTTGGGTAATCTGCTGGCAGGTAGCCCTCACTCGGCCTAAATATCAAAGTCTTGGGTCCTGCGTCGGTTGCTGTCTCCTCTTCCATGACGTCAGGTCGTCAGGGGTATAAAACATGCAGCCGACGCCATTTTATTCAGTTTTGCTTGCCGCACGGTGCCCAAAGCAGAAGCAGTTCGCAAGTGCTGGTCGGCTGACAACTGAAAGTTTCGCATTCGAGTTTCAGAACCAAAGTCTTCAATTAAAGCTAAGTACCCCATTGGGGAAACTTTTTCTTGCTCCTTACCGATGTCAGTAAAAGTTAATAATTGCATTACTTGTGGGAAGCAAATACTTCATAAGGATTTTCATTTGTATTGTATTCCTTGCCTAGGCCCAGATCATAACGTGCCTTGCTGTCGGTTTTGTGCTAGATTTAACCAACGCACTATTAAAGGTCGGTATATTTTTGCTTCAAAATATTTTGGATCCAGATTTAATTACCCTGAAATGTCGTCGGAAAGCAATCAGACTACCGGAGTTCACAAAAAACTCAAAGAAAAAGACAGAGACAGACCGTCGAGGTCCAAAACCGACGACGAAGCTTCTCCTAAGCCAGTTGCCGATTTGCCAGTACTCAGGCGCTTTCGCAGCCCCTGATACCCACTACTTTTGAGTCGCAGGCCTCTACCGAGACCCATGCAGAGTCCGGTATGCCACGAGATTCTCAGAGTATTGTACCCACGGATGTCTCTCCCTCGGATGGGTCTGGAGCTGTTGAGCAGGCACCAGCTTCTGAGGGTGTCTTCAGGCCTCAACATTTCTATATAAAACTGACGCCAGCTTCAAAGACAAAAACAGCTTCTAAGTCTAAAAAAACCAATGCATGAGCCACGTGCTCAGGCCCCTTGCCTGAAAAACAAATGATCAAAATGGCTGAGGACTTAATTACCTTGATCAGGGGTTCCCAACCCCCCACTAAGAGGCCTAGGCAAGGCACTGATTATGAATCTTCAGATCAGGTTTCTGTTTCTTCTGATTCCTCTTCTGATCAGGAATTTTCTATACCACCCTATGAGGATTCAGATGCAGAGGAATCCATCCCATGTGCATCTCCTCCTGAGGATTATTCTTTTGAAGAAACCCTGCATACCTTAAGGAAACACTTTCATTGAGAGAGTCAGGATTACTCTGAATCAAAAAAGAAGACTAAGGGATTTCCTTCTTCTTCCTCAGCATAGGTCTTTGGCTATACCTCCTGTATTAGACATTGTTGATGTGTTTTCGGAATCAAGCATGGCTCCTGATTCCCTACCTCCGGCTCCTAGTAAGCCAGACAGATATTACAGGGTTCCTGACTCCCATAAAATTTTTATTCAAAAATCCTGCTGCTGATCCTGAAACTGTCTCACAGGGCCCCAAAGGTCTAAAGGTGTCTACAGCCAAAAATCCTACTCCCTCTGATAGAGATTCCAGGGCGCTGTATAGATGGGGAAAGAAGGTTTATACGTCTGCAACCTTGGCAATTAGAGCCTTAAACTTCCAGTTTCATATGCTTAAATATCAACAGCATGTTATGGGCTTATTGAAACAGAAAATGATGTTGATTTCTGATTGTGTGGAGAATAAAGAATTACAGGAATTATTGCATGCAGCTGAACAGGTTGGAAAGCATACTTTGCAATGTGGTTTTGATTCCTTGGAGGCCTCTTGCAGGGCCGCAGTTACTGGATCTGTGATTAGAAGGCATGCCTGGCTCAAGGAACAAAATCTGCCTGATCATGTTAAAGCTAAATTGTTGGATGCACCTTTACAGCATGATACTCTGTTTGGTAATAAGGCGGAAGAGGTTTTAAAGAAAATGGAAGACAAAGCTAAATCTATGCAAACTGTAAAAGATTTCTTACAAGTAGTCACCCAGATTTAGTAGGCACTCGCCCACTAAAAACTGGTCCTTTCCTGCGTCCAACAGAGCCTCACAAGGCAAATCCAGGCGCTCAAAAGGCTCTAGATACCAATCACAGGGTTCTTACAGGTCAAAGCAATGGGGAGCCTCTACCTCTAAATCTGGAGGAAACAGAGCACAGCCCTACAGTAAGCAGTCTCAATGACTTCCCTCTATCATCACCAAGCACTTATCTTTTGGCAGCCCCCTTGGGGGAAAATTAGCACTTCATGCTCAAAATTGGCAGTTAATTACCCAGGACAAGTGGATATTAAACATAGTATCCCAGGGGTACAGATTTCATTTCCATACTTTGTCAGTTCCAAACGGTTGGCCAAATCTACCACAAAATCAATGGGCAGAGGCTCAGAAACAAGTTACGTCCCTCATGGATATGGGGGCTATTCAGCCAGTACCAGAACAGGAAAAAGGACAAGGTTTTTATTCGACTGTTCCTGGTACCCAGAAAAGACAATGCCTGGCATCCAATACTGGACTTATCAATTTTGAACACGTTCTTGGACATTCCAAAATTCAAAACGCTGACTTTACAACAGGTACTGCCCATGCTGGGCAAGAACGCTTGGTTAGTGACTCTAGACTTAAAAGAGGCATACCTGCATATCCCAATAAGGGAATCATGCAGAAGATACCTCCGCTTCAAGGCAGGTTTTATGCATTACCAATTCTCTGCACTGCCCTTTGGCTTATCTACTGCGCCCAGGGTCTTTACAAACTGCCTGGCACCAGTAATCGCATTTTGCAGACAAAGAAGCATACAAATCTATCCTTATCTGGACGATTATCTCATTCAAGCAGAAAACAAGGACATTCTTCCTCATCATCTGGTGTTTGTAAAAAGGCTTCTAACATGCCTAGGGTACTCAATAAACAGAAAGAAATCACAACTGGTACCCTCTCAAAAAATTACATTCCTGGGTGCAAGCTTGAATGCAACTGCCCAGATGGCTTACCTTATGCCAGACAAACAAAGGCAACTGAATATGTACTTCCAACAGATGGCTACAAAAACCCAGTTATCTGCAAGACAAATTCTGCAGGCTTTAAGTTTCATGGCATCCTGCATTCTACTAATTCCATATGCAAGACTGCATATGAGGAAACTTCAGTGGTATCTAAAAAGTTTATGGAGTCAACATTGTCACAGTCTGGAAACAATGATTCCTCTCATTCCCTGCCTATAACAGGAATTTCTTTGATGGGCAGAGACATGTCACCAAAACAAGGGACGGTATTTCACTCTACCCCCTGCCACCCAAACCCTAACTACGGATGCATCAGACTATGCTTGGGGGGCCCACCTGGTGGGGAAATGCATTCAGGGCATATGGAACCCAAAACAAATGCATCTGCATATCAACCAGAAAGAAATGCTAGCTGTTCAGAATGCCCTGACAGCCTTCAAGGACTTACTTCATCCAGGACAACTACTGATAAAGACAAACAACACCACGTTTATGTGGTACATAAACAAGCAAGGGGGTACACATTCCTACCTCCATTGCAGACTAGCCATGGCATTGTGGGACACAGCCTTGACATACCAAGTACATCTTCAAGCACAATTCCTGCCAGGAAAACAAAATACTCTGGCAGACAACCTAAGCAGAAATCTTATGGACCCTCATGACTGGAAACTAGATCCACAGGTCTTCAACATGGTAACACAAGAATGGGGGAGCCCAGACATAGATCTATTTGCCTCTTCCCAAAATTATCAACTGGACAAATTCTGCCCAAGGATTTATCACAGACAAGCATGGAAAGTGGATGCCCTATCCTTCAGTTGGAAAAACCTATCAGTCTACGCCTGTCCTCCTCTGCTTCTTCTCCCCAAGGTCTTACTAAAGGTCAGACAGGAAAAAACAAAAATAATCCTAATTGCCCCGGACTGGCCTCGCAAGCACTGGTACCCAATTCTAAGGAATATGTCTCAACTCCCTCCTTGGTACTTGCCTCAAATACCTCATCTACTGTCTCAGCAGAGCAATCAAATTCTGCACACTCAGCTCCAAACTCTGAACCTGACAGCATGGCAGATCATGTAATTATTCAAGCAACACCTCTCAGTAAATCTGTGATGGATGTCATTTTGGAAGCCAGAAGGCCTAGTACTAGAAAATCTTATGCTGATAAATGGAAGAGATTCTGTGCTTGGAACCAAGCACAAGGAATGGACACAGCAAAACCAAATATTCCTCAGATTTTAAAATACTTGACTGAGATGCTTGACAAGGGCTTATCTATTTCTTCAATAAAAATCCATGCCTCTGCCATCTCGGCTCATTACAACACGCAGCCTCCGATCTTTTCTCATCCTCTGCTAAAACAGTATCTTAGAGAGGCCCAAAATTTAAGGCCTCCCAGAAGATCACCAACTCCTGCATGGGACCTCAATTTTGTGCTGGAAAAACTCACCCTTCCTCCTTTAGAACAAGCAGCTACTGCGGATATAAAGTTTTTATCTTGGAAACCAGTTTTCCTTTTGGCAATCACTTCAGCAAGAAGGGTTTCAGAACTACAGGCCCTCATGGCTGTGGAGCCTTTTATTACATTTCACTCGGAGAGGGTGTCCCTCAGGACCAATCCTTCCTTTATGCCTAAGGTGGTATCTAGTGTGGCTCTTAACCAAACTATTCACCTGCCAACATTTTACCCAAATCTGCAGAACAAGGGGGAGCAGATTCTGCATTCATTGGACGTACACAGACAACTAAGATTCTACTTAAACAGGACCAAATCTCTAAGAAAGTTTGAGCAACTACTGGTGGCATTTGCTGCAAGATCAGAGGAGAAGGCTATATCAAAGCAGACTATTTCTAAGTGGATAAGCCACTGCATTCATTTCTGCTACTTGCATCATGGTAAACTGGTGCCCAAGGGAATCAGGTCACATTCCACCAGGGCTGCCTCTACCTCAGCAGCCGTGGAACTTGTCTTGACATGAAACAAAGAGCAAGAAAAAAAATAACATGCAGTTTTATAGTCTAGGCTGAACTTTGCTATGTAATACAGGTTGCATAGCTGTTGTACAGAATTGCAGGCTAGCCAAGAGATGAGATGCTTGGCTTTAAATGGTTAATTTCACTGTGTAGAAAGAGATGTGATGCACTAGTTCATATGGGTTAGTAATTTGGATAGTTATCAACTTATGTAAGAATATGTACAAAATATCCACTATATACAACAGATTAAAGAGATTGTGCCTCTTCAGAATGTAAGTCAAATTGCAGTATTGGTCACAGTCTTGGTTAGGGTTTTGAATAAAGTCTTGGCTGAGAATCCTGTTAACCATATCCCTGAAGCACGTCCATGCTGTTTCACTGTGCATGTGCTTAGCAAGTGAGGATTTAAAGCCTTGAAGAGAATATTAGCCTTTTATCTTATGTGGGAGTTTGTTCCATAGGGCAGGTACCAGTCTGGAAAGGTTGCACTCTCATGTGACCAGTTTAGATGGGTCCAACTAAAGGAAAAACCTTTTCTTCACTTGATCTTACTAGATCTTAGTTCTCTTAATGTTGTTAAATGTTTGTCTCTGCTGTGCAAAACCACACTTATACTTATTTGAAATCCGTGGCAAAATGCAAAATATTTCAGATGTTCATCGTGTTTCACTGTTGCAGTCATTACTCTTGGGTTATCCTGCTGGTAGGTTACCCGCAGTCGGCCAGAATTCCAAAGTCTAGGTCCGGCGTCGGTTGCTGTCACCTCTTCCCTGATGTCAGTGTGACAGGGGTATAAAAGATGCAGCTGACGCCATTTTCTTCAGTCTTTCTTGCCGCACGGTGCCCGAAGCAAAAGCAGTTCGCAAGTGCCGGTCGGCCGACTCCTGCGATTTTCAAATCCGAATTTCAGAACCGAAGTCTTCATTAAAGCTAAGTACCCCGTTGAGGAAACTTTTTTCTTGCTCCAGACCGATGTCAGAAGAAGTCAACAATTGTATTTCTTGTGGGAAGCAAATACCTCATAAGGATTTTCACTCTTACTGTATTCCTTGCCTAGGCCCTGATCACAACGTTGCTAGCTGTCGGTTTTGTGCTAGATTTAACCAACGCAGTATTAAGCGTCGGTTCGATTTTGCATTTCATTACTTTGGCCGAAGATTTAATTATATAATGCCGTCAGAACAGCCGACTACCAGAGTTTACAAAAAACGCAAGGACAAGGAAAAGGATAGGCATCTGAGGTCCAAAACCGACTACGAGGCCTCCGTTAGGCCAGTCGCCGGTTCTCAGTGAGGCGCTTTCGCAGCCCCTGGCTCCCACTACCTCAGAGCCACAGGCTGCTTCCGATTCCCTTGTGGAGCCGACTGGGCCTCTGGATACCCAAGTATTGGACACTCGGAAATCATTCCCTCAGATGGGTCCGGAGCCGCTGAGCAGGCATCGGCTTCTGAGGGTGTCTTCAGACCTACACAACTATATGTTAAGCCATCTTCAGCTTCAAAGACAAAGACTAAAGCAGCTCTAAAGACAAAGAAACAAGTATAGCATTCTCCTACTCCGACTTCCATGCCTAAAAAACAGATGCTCAAAATGGCTGAAGACCTAATTACTTTGATCAGGGGTTCCCATCCCCCTCCTGATAAGAGGCCTAGGCAAGAGACAGAATATGATTCTTCTGATCAGGTTTCTGTTTCCTCTGATTCCTCTTCTGAACAGGATTATTCCATGCTTCCCTATGAGGACTCTGATGCTGAAGAATCCATTCCTTCAGCCACTCCTCCTGAGGATTATTCTTTTGGGGAAACCCTACATACCATGAGGGAGCATTTCCACTGGGAGAGCCAAGATTATTCTGAATCTAAGAAAAGGCTCAGAGACTTTCTGCTACTTCCTCAGCACAGACCCCTTGTTATTCCACCTGTTCTAGACATTGTAGATGATGTATTTTCAGAGTCTGGCCTGTCCCCTGACTCTTTACCCCCTGCACCTGCTAAGCCAGACAGATACTACAGGGTCCCGGATTCTCATAAATTCCTATATAAAAACCCCGCTGCTGACCCAGAAACTATATCTCAGGGTCCCAAAGGGGTCAAAGCATCCACTGCAAAAAACCCTGTCCCCTCTGATAGGGATTCTAGGGCTCTGGACAGATGGGGGAAAAAAGTTTACACTTCTGCTACCTTGGCTGTAAGGTTTTTAAATTGTCAGTTTCATATGCTTAAATATCAGCAATATTTAATGTCACTGCTTAAACAGAAATTGTTGACAAATACTGAATGTTCAGAGAACAAGGAAATGCAGGATTTATTGCATGCAGCTGAACAAGTGGGAAAGCATACTTTGCAATGTGGTTATGATTCACTGGAGGCCTCTTGCAGGGCCGCTGTTACAGGTTCTGTTATTAGAAGGCATGCTTGGTTAAAGGAACAGAATCTGCCTGATCATGTTAAAGCAAAATTATTAGATGCTCCATTACATCATGATACTTTGTTTGGTACTAAAGCAGAAGAGATGTTGAAAAAAATGGAGGATAAAGCAAAATCCATTCAGACAGTTAAGGATTTCTAACAGGTACAGCCACCCAGATTTAGCAGGAACTGGCCTTCTAAAAATTGGTCCTTTCCAGTGTCAGACAGACCACAAAGAGGCAGATACAGGTGTCCCAGAGGCAGATCTCAGCCCCAAGGCTCATACAGGCCTAAACAATGGGGTGCTCCTACCTCCAAATGCGGAGAAGACAAATCACAACCTTACAGGAAACAGTCCCAATGACTTTCCTCTGCCAGATCCAAGCACCTTTCTTTTGGCAGTCCCCTTAGGGGGAAAACTAGCACTGTTTTCATCAAATTGGCAAATGGTTACCCAAGACAAATGGGTCTTGAACATAGTGTCCCAAGGCTACAGGTTCCATTTTCACACCCTACCAAGGTCAAAAGGTATGCCAGACCTACCACACAATCAATGGGCAGAGGCACAAAAACAAATTACAGCCCTCATGGACATGAAGGCCATTCAACAAGTACCACAACAAGAGCAGGGGCAAGGATTTTACTCCAGACTTTTCCTAGTGCCCAGAAAGGACAAAACCTGGAGACCAATACTGGACCTGTCTATACTAAATACGTTTCTGGAAGTTCCAAAATTCAAGATGTTGACTCTACAGCAGCTACTGCCCATGCTGAGCAAGAAGGCTTGGCTCGTAACTTTGGACCTAAAAGAGGCATACCTGCATGTCCCAGTCAGACAATCTTGCAGAAGATACCTCAAATTCATAGCTGGCTCAATGCACTACCAATTCTCTGCACTGCCCTTTGGCTTATCTACTGCGCCCAGGATCTTCACAAAATGCCTGGCACCAGTAATTGCATTTTGCAGACAAAAAGGAATTCAAATATATCCCTACTTGGATGACTGCCTAATTCAAGCAGAGAACAAAGACATTCTTCTAAAGCATCTGGTGTTTGTAAAAAGATTACTAATTGGCCTAGGGTACACAGTAAACGAAAAGAAATCAAAACTAGTGCCCTCTCAAGAGATAATATTCCTGGGTGCAAGCTTAAGTACAAATGCCCAGATGGCTTATCTCACGCCAGACAAACAAAAACAACTGACTTCTTACTTCAAAAGATTGGGAACAAAGACCCACTTATCTGCAAGGAAAATCCTGCAGGCCTTGGGTTTCATGGCATCCTGCATTCTACTAATTCCATATGCCAGACTGTATATGAGGAAACTACAATGGTATCTAAAAAGTGTTTGGACTCAGCATTGCCACAGCCTGGAGACAGTAATTACACTTATTCCCTGCCTGCAACAGGAGTTTCGATGGTGGGCAGAGGCCTGTCACCACAACAAGGGTCTGCCATTCAGTTTACCCACAGCCAGACAGACACTGACAACGGATGCATCAGATTATGCCTGGGGAGCCCACATGGCAGGAAAATGTATTCAGGGCACATGGCCTGCAAACCAGATGCATCTTCATATCAATCAAAAAGAGATGCTAGCTGTTCAAAATGCCCTGACAGCTTTCAAGGACCTACTTCATCCAGGACAGCTACCGATACAGACAGACAGTACTACGGTCATGTGGTACATAAACAAGCAGGGAGGTACACATTCCTACCCCCTATGCAGACAAGCAATGACCTTATGGGACACAGCATTGACTTATCAGGTTCACCTGCAAGCACAATTCCTGCCAGGAAAAACAAATACTCTGGCAGACGAACTAAGCAGAAACCTCATGGATCCCCACAAATGGAAACTGGATCCACAAGTCTTCAGCATGATAACAAGGAAATGGGGACGCCCAGACATAGATCTATTTGCCTCCCCTCACAACTGCCAACTACAGAGATTTTGCACAAGGATTTATTACAAGCAAGCATGGAGAGTGGATGCCCTATCCTTCAGCTGGAAAAATCTGACAGTATATGTCTTTCCTCCACTGCCTCTCCTTCCCAGGGTACTCCTAAAGGTCAGACAAGAGAGGCCAAAAATGATACTGATTGCACCTGACTGGCCATGCCAGCACTTGTACCCAATCCTAAAGAGCTCGTCTCAAGTTCCAGCATGGATATTGCCTCAAACTTCTCACTTGCTGACCCAACAAAACAATCAGATCCTGCTCAGCAAACTCAGGACCTTAAATCTGGCAGCATGGCGGATAATGTAGCCATTCAGAACACTCCTCTTTCAAAAGCTTTCATGGATGTTATTTTGGAGGCCAGGAGGCCCAGTACCAGAAAATCTTATGCAGAAAAATGGAAGAGATTCTGTGCTTGGAACCAGGAACAAGGCATTGACAGGTATGTACCAAATATCCCTCAGATTTTTACAATACCTAACTGAAATGCTGAACAAAGGCCTTTCTTTCTTATCAATTAAGATTCATGCCTCTGCCATTTCAGCCCATTACAATACGGAACCACCTATCTTTTCTCATCCTTTAATAAGGCAGTACCTCAGAGAGGCCAAAAACATTAGGCCTCCAAGGAGAGCACCAGTTCCGGCATGGGACATCAATTATGTTTTGGAAAAATTCACACTGCCTTCTTTCGAGCCAGCCTCAACAGTGGATATAAAATTCTTATCCTGGAAAACAGCTCTGCTCCTAGCAATGACCTCTGCAAGACGAGTCTCGGAGTTACAAGCACTCATGGCTGTGGAACCTTTTATCATTTTTCATCCAGACAGGGTTTCTCTGAAGACAAACCCAACATTTATGCCTAAGGTGGTGTCCAGTGTGGCCCTCATCCAAACCATTCACTTGCCTACCTTTTATCCAAATCCACAGAACAAGGGTGAGAAAATTCTGCATTCTTTGGACATACACAGGCAGTTATGCTTCTACTTAGACAGAACTAAAGCTTTCAGAAAGACTGAGAAACTTTGTGTCATATGCTGCAGGATCACAAGGAAAGGCTATCTCAAAACAGACTATTTCTAAATGGATAGGCCATTGCATTCATTTCTGCTATTTTCAGCATGGCCAATCAGTGCCTAAGGGCATTAGGTCTCATTCTACCAGAGCAGCAGCCACTTCAGCAGCCTTCCTCAGAGGAGTACCAACCAAAGACATCTTAGAGGCTGCAACTTGGAGTTCAGTGCACACTTTCACAAAGCACTACCACTTACCTCTTTACTCTAAATCCAGAGCAGGCTTTGCCACTGCAGTTCTGCAGGGCCTCATAGCCTCTCCTAATCCTATTTAGCCCAGCCACCCATCCTCAGCTTTGGGATTCAACCCAAGAGTAATGACTGCAACAGTGAAACACGATGAACATAGTACAGTTGTGTACCTACCATAAATGTAGATGTTCGAGTGTATTCACTGTTGCAGTCCAGGTTACCCACCCACCATCCCCCTTTTCTTTGCTGGGACTTATCTGTACTTCGCTATCCTATACAACCTATGTGGTGTATTTGCTTGTAGATGAAGGAAATGTTATTTTTGTGCATGCATTCTTATTGGCATATTTTTTCAGCCTACCAATTTGGGGGCACCTGACATCTGGGGCAAGAAAAACTGAAGAAAATGGCGTCAGCTGCATCTTTTAAACCCCTGGCGCACTGACGTCAGGGAAGAGGTGACAATAACCGACGCCGGACCTAGACTTTGGAATTCTGGCCGACTGCGGGATAGCCTGCCATTAGGATAACCCAAGAATAATGACTGCAACAGTGAATACACTCTTGAACATCTACATTTATGGTAGGTACACAACTGTACAATTTTTTTCTTCCTTCCTAACTTCCAAATGTCCATAGGAATGCTATCTGATCCAGGAAAGTTCCATGTTGATTGATTATCATAATTTTTACCTCATATCTGCTTATCTTGAGTATTAATTATTTGGCTGCATCTTTTTCCAGCATTGAAATTACATCCTCCATAAATATTTACGTGTGAGCATTTTTGAGTCCCCCTCCATTCTTCTGCTATATACAGATTTTCATAAAAATTCTGAAATGTCTCTAAAATCTCTGTAGGGTCTCTGTTTATTTTTATTGTCATAGGTTTCTAAGATTAGCTGCACATTTTTTCTGTTTTCTGTTGCATACATTTTTTATGCTGTAGAGTTATAAAAAAAAAAAAGTTTCTTATCAGCCAACTTTCTAAATTCATTCAAGTTATCTTAATATCTCTATTATTTTCCCTTTAGTTGTCTGTTTCTTCATTTGAGATTCCATTCTCCAATACTTTGACCTTTGTCAACCCATTTAAATATATTATTTCTTTCTCTCATCTTTATACCATGTGTTTAAACCCCATTTTCATTTCGTCTCACTCACTAGCTGTTCCATATGAAGTCATTTATACCTCCCCTAATAACTCTTGAGTTTTATCCACTAATCATTGCTTATATTCCTCCCTTTCTAAAAACCTTTTTAACAGATAAGTAGGAAAAGCCAGTGTCTCATTTCTATATAGAACCTATCTGCCCTTGTGTGCCATTTTAAGCCTAGCCACTCTCCCTTTTTATGCTGACTTAACCTGTCCCATTTGGTTAGAGGCTGGCGTTACCTATCTCATGTTTAATAATTCTATATTAACTGGATCATGCTATAGATAATTTGAGGAGACCTATTTACGGGATAAAGTATTTCGGAGCTGCCTGTGTCCGCTAGTTGTACAGGGGCATCTCTGAGGTAAATTTTCTTTTTCCAGTCCATAAATCCAAGTTGTGCTTGAATATGAATAGGGATGAACTTTGTTTTATATGGATGGGCAGTCTGTTCCAGAGCAGCTCTGTCCTTTGTGAGGTATACCTGTCCCTCTAAACTATTCTGATGGTGCTGCAGGAGAAGTTTTGATCCATTTACCAAGTATTTCTGATGCCAGTTGACTTGTTGATGTGCAGTAAATCCATCAGTATTGGGTCAGAGGATGCCTTTCGTCATTTAAGTCATTGCCCTGTATCTTTGACTTAGTTTATCTGGGTGCATACTCTGATATTTTCTTTGGATGGGTGTCACAGCTTTGAAGTAAATGACCATACTCTGGCAAGTGTAATTTCTATTAAGTCTAGCCCAGTTGTTGCATCTTAGGGAGTAATATGTCAGTTCCGACCTTTTGTTACTGAATTCACATCTTTTATACCAAATATTCTCTTATACTTCTTCAAGACATAACCTTCTATTGTTATATTCCCCTTCTAGGTCCCCTGATGCATCCTCACTATTGCAAAGCAATTTCTATTCCCCATTCATAAGTAATGTTCACTGCTGAAAGCTTATTATTTCTCCCAAAATTCTTATAAGCTCTGTAATTGTACTTTTAAATGGCGTATAATGCATGTCAGCATAACATTCCTCCCTATCAATAAACCCTTAGTACCACAGATCTACCATTATCATCTTTTTCTCTACTGTCACTATTAGAGTCCTCCTTGGAATCAGTATTTCCTTCCCACCCTGAAATAATTTATTTGTCAAATACACATGTTGATTTCAATGCAATTTGTCTGCTGTAATATTGCTATTTGCAACCTGCACTTCTTAATGTAGTTTACTACAGTTTTCTTTTTGTCTATACCTGTAAGGCCATTTCAGTTCATTTTAATGTTGACAAAGCTGCCATCCTGATAAAAAAAGCAATAATTCCTGCATATTACATATGCCATATCCTTTGAATAACTGTTTCTAATTTGCAGCTACCTACACACAGTAATGTTTGGCAGGGTGACCTTGTATATAGTTGGTTCAGACGCCACATGATTAATTTCCTGAACCTGCAGTCTCCAACTAAAAGCAGGTACTAATGGAGAAAATGGAGGAGAAAACAACTAGTAACCTTGCAAATGGAAGAAAGAACCCTTGTAGGTTTCTGTCAGAATATACTGTTCAAACCTCTGTTGATTAATTACTTGCACTTGCTGGCTCTTTGTCTCCAAGTAAAAGCAGGTGCTAATGGGGAAAACAGCTTATAACTTTTAAAGTGCAAGAAAGAACTACCATTCCTCATGCCTTTCGCCATTTCCTGTTTTTAAAGCCTGTTTAATTAAAAATGTCTGTCATTTAAAATAAGTGCACTAGTCTTGACATTCATCTGCACAAAAACAGAGTAAGTTATTATTTTTTAATTCTGTGTGTAGTATGATCAATACAATTTTTATATTCCCCCAGCAGACCAACATCACAGCATTATTCAACTTTACTTCTTGCCAACCTTTTTTATCTTGTTACACTGTAAAGCTTGGATAATATTACAGCTAGGAAAAAGTACTTTCTTAATTTAAGACCATCAGCATATACAAAAGCCATGGATAAAACTCACCTCACATTTAAAATACCTCTGACTGCATACTATATGGAACTACTTTACAATATAACGTAATTTACTTCTTGATTTTTTTATGCAAATATTAATTAGAACAAAAATGTTTTACTTAGTTAATTCTTCTGTCCTTTCAGTGTCTTTCTAAAGAATAATAATATAAACTAAGGTTTAAGCTTTACCGTTCTTTTACCAGTTTAACATACCCAACAAAATTTTAGTCTGTTCCAAATGCTTCTTGCAGAACTACATTTAACATGCCTAAACTAAAATGGGCTTGATGCTTTATAGATCTCCCGTTTATTCAGTATTTCGGTTTTGTTGCTGGTCTTCTTCCTGATTATCTCAGTCTCTCAACATGGGTATCTTGCTCAAGTCTAAGGTACTCCTAATTCTTTTAGTCAGCTCCTGCCTTTTTTTTTTTTTTTTTTTTTTAATACTGTCACTCAACATTTTGATTCTCGACTTGGGTTGGGAGTGCCTTCTGTGTGGAGTCTGCATGTCCTCCCCTCGGTCCAGTGGGCGTTCGAAAGACATGAGTTGAATGGGCGTGGCTTCTTTGAAGGCTGTGCGTCGGGCTGGCAACTCGAAACCATAAAAACTAACTGCCAATCATTAGCGGACCGGAGTTCCGCTGTGGCGACCCCTAACCGGGAAAAGCCGAAAGACAAACAACTACTACTCAACATTTTTTGAAACAATGGAAAAGGTTTCACTGGTAAAATATCTGTGGACTTTGTTATTGTCTGAAGACTGAGAAGCAGAGTCCCTTTCAACATGCTGACTCAGTCTTTGTTGGCTAAACTTTATTTCCTCCTTAGATTGTTCTGCATCGAAACATGTTTTTGATCCTCTTGAAAAAATGTTCTTAAGGCAGCTGGAATATAGCAAATTGAGCTTCACACCTACCACAGGACACCCCCTGATTGCCAGGATAAACTTCATTCTCTTCCTGACTGCTTTCTCATGGCCAGATTTGGAGCTTGCACACAGTGTCCTTAATCAGTTAACAAACCCTTCTATGGAAAAGCAATCTGGTTGTTTATCTGTATTTTTATAAAAGCTAGTGCAGCCTATTTCCAGTTTTGTTGGTATAGCAAAAAATCTCGAGCATTCTCTTGCTCTATAGTCTAACTGTATTATTTCTTGAAATGGCTCTTCGTGAGAAGCCTTGTGCTCAGCCAGTATTTTCCTTCATTTCAACCTATAATTTCTGCAAGGAACTATCCTTGGCCATGAAGTACCATAGGGAGTTAGTGAACTCTGTGTGCAGCTCTTTAGATAATGTTACTCATGATATATTTTTACTTGGACTTGTTTGCTTCTCTTTTGCACCATCTAGATACCTTTCCAACCTTTGCATTCTCTACTCAAGGATTTGTCTCATTACTTCAGAAAATTGCATGTGGATAGTGTGATTTCCTGGTTGCTTCAGAACCTTCAGCCATGGCCACAGTTTCTGAACTCCACTTACCTGGATAGGGTATCTCACATTTAACTTCTTGCCTCAGATAACGCAGGTCACATGACTCATGATACAGCAAGATTCAGAAGCAGATAGACAGTTGTTAAATTCTGCTGGGCATATATATTTATAGATGTACCTGTACATGCCTGTATCTTTCTTTAGATAGGTAGATATATTTTTCCTTTCATGTCATGTGGCTTACCCTATTTTTGGTGAAGCTGTGTATGGGATGAACATAAAACCCCATGAGAGAGAGGCCAAGACTTTTTGGTGGTTCGATGTATATGCAGCTTCTGTAAGAGAGAGAGAGTACTCCAGGTTGCACCTGTAACTTTTACATACAACAGCTTCCTCCGTACAGGCAGATACTTTGACTTTTCAATGAATCAGCCATAGCAGTACCATGGAAAAGGGAAATTCTGTTCAACAAGTTAAGCATCGACAGCTCTGAGGTTGTTTTTGGTAACTGTGACTCACACCACACCTCTCCCCACTCCGCTTTTTAGAGAAGCGATGAGAGGTGACTTCTTACTCTACCTTTTCAGCATGGAAATCCATTGTGATAGACAGGTAGATGTTAGATCTGTTGAGACATTGTCACTTCTAGAGCTTAGGCATTTCATGAGCCCACTTCCTTGCATTTGTTTACTGCCCAGTCCAGAAGCCAGACGTCTGGTTAAATCCTTTAACCTGCTAAGAAAAAGAGTCATCTGATTAGATGTTCTTCGTGTTTCACTGTTGCAGTCATTACATTTGGGTTATCCTGCTGGCAGGTTGCCCTCAGTCGGCTTGAATTCCAAAGTCTTGGGTCCTGTGTCGGTTGCTGTCGCCTCTTCCCTGACGTCACGTCGTCAGGGGTATAAAAGATGCAGCCAACGCCATTTTATTTAGTCTTTCTAGCTGCGCGGTGCCCGAAGCAGAAGCAGTTCGCAAGTGCCGGTCGGCCGACTCCTGAGATTTTCGTGTTCGAGTTTCAGATCCGAAGTCTTCAGTAAAAGCTAAGTACCCTGTTGGGGAAACTTTTTTCTTGCTCCAGACCGATGTCAGAAAAAGTTAATAATTGTATTTCTTGTGGGAAGCAAATACCTCATAAGGACTTTCATTCTTACTGTATTCCTTGCCTAGGCCCTGACCAAGACGTTGCTAGTTGTCGGTTTTGTGCTAGATTTAACCAACGCACTATTAAGCGTCGGTACGATTTTGCATTAAGCTATTTTGGGCGAAGATTTAATTATACAATGTCATCGGATAGCCACCCCACTACCAGAGTTCACAAAAAACGCAAAGAAAAAGAAAAGGACAGGCAACCGAGGTCCAAAACCGACGATGAAGCTTCTGCTAAGCAAGTCGCCGGTTCTCAGTAAGGCACTTTCGCAGCCCCTGACGCCCGCTACTTTAGAGTCGCAGGCCGCTACTGACTCCCACGTGGAGTCAGCCAGGCCGCAGGAAACTCAAGGTATTGGAGCCTCGGAGACTATTCCCTCAGATGGGTCCGGAGCCGCTGAGCAGGCATTGGCTTCTGAGGGTGTATTCAGACCTAAACAATGATATATTAAACCGACTTTAAAGACAAAGACTAAGACACCTTTAAAGGCAAAGAAACAAGTTCACCAGTCACAAGGACAGGCCTCCATGCCCAAAAAACAGATGCTCAAAGTGGCCGAAGACTTAATTACCTTGATCAGGGGTTCCCATCCCCCTCCTGATAAGAGGTCTAGGCAAGAGACAGACTATGAATCTTCAGATCAGGTTTACATTTCTTCTGATTCCTCTTCTGATCAGGAATGTTCTCTTCCCCCCCCTATGAGGATTCTGATGCTGAAGAATCAATTCCTTCAGCTTCTCCTCCTGAGGACTACTCTTTTGTGGAAACCTTGCGTACCATGAGGGAGCACTTCCACTGGGAGAGCCAAGATTTTTCAGAATCTAAGAAAAGGCTCAGAGACTTCATTTTATTACCTCAACACAGGCCTCTAGCTATTCCACCTGTGTTGGACATTGCAGATGATGTGTTCTCGGAGTCTAGTCTGACCCCCTGACTCTCTACCTCCAGCTCCTGTTAAGCGGGGCAGATACTACAGGGTCCCTGACTCTCATAAATTCCTTTTCAAAAACCCTTCTGCAGACCCAGAAACTATTTCTCAGGGTCCAAAAGGGGTCAAGGCTTCTACTGCAAAAAATCCTACCCCCTCTGACAGGGATTCCAGGTCTCTGGATAGATGGAGAAAAAAGATTTACACATCTACTACTTTGGCTATAAGGGCCTTAAATTGCCAGTTTCATATGCTCAAATATCAGCAATATATCATGACACTGCTTAAACAGAAAATGATGGCAAATTCTAAATGTGCAGAAAACAAAGAAATGCAGGATTTATTGCATGCAGCTGAACAAGTTGGAAAGCATACTTTGCAATGTTCATAGATAGGTTCATAGATTAGTACTAGGCTAACTGTCCCTGTGGGCCATTTTAAGTCTATCCAGTTATCCCATGTGAGAATCAAACCATGCACCTTGTATCTTTAAGGTGAACACCTTAACCATTATGCCAGCCCCCTCTCCTTATGCCAGCCCCCTCTCCAAACATTTCCTTGCCACAACTATGTCACCCTTATCTGGTCGTTTTTTTGAGGTATCCAAATGAATAATGCCTGTTAAGGTTCATAGGTTAGTACTAGTCTGACTGCTCTTGCAGGCCATTTTAAGCTTAGCCAATAATCCCTTGTGAGACTCAAACCCTGCACCTTGTGTTTGTAAGGCAAACACCGTAACCATTAGGCCACCCTTTGATTCTCTGGAGGCCTCCTGCAGGGCCGCTGTTACGGGTTCTGTCATTAGGAGGCATGCCTGGTTAAAGGAACAAAATCTGCCTGACCATGTTAAAGCAAAATTATTAGATGCTCCTTTACAGCATGATACCTTGTTTGTTAAGGCAGAAGAGGTGTTAAAGAAAATGGAGGACAAAGCTAAATCTATGCAAACGGTCAAGGATTTCTTACAGGTACAGCCACCTAGATTTAGCAGACACTGTCCTACAAAGAATTGTTTTTTTCCAGGCTCAGACAGACCTCAAAGGGGCAGATCCAGATGCCCTAGAGGCAGATCACAGCTGCAAGGATCCTACAGGTCTAAGCAGTGGAGTGCTTCTACCTCCAAAGGTGGAGAGGATAAGTCACAGTCATACAGGAAACAGTCCCAATGACCCCCCCCCCCCCCTGCCTGCGCCAATCACTTATCTTCTGGCAGCACCCTTAGGGGGAAAACTAGCACTTTTTTCTTAAAATTGGCACATTATAACCCAGGACAAATGGGTTCTAGACATAGTGTCACAAGGCTACAAGTTTCATTTCCATACCCTGCCAAAAAATCAGTGGGCAGAGGCTCAAAAACAAGTCACAGCTCTCATGGACATGAGGGCTATTCAACAAGTACCACAGCAAGAGCAGGGACAAGGATTTTACTCAAGACTGTTCTTGGTACCCAGAAAGGACAAAGCATGAAGACCAATACTGGACCTATCTATACTAAACACTTTCCTGAATATACCAAAATTCAAGATGTTGACCTTACAGCAGCTTCTGCCCATGCTGGGCAGCAAGGCTTGTCTCATGACTTTAGACCTAAAAGAGGCATACCTGCATGTCCCAATCAGACAATCATGCAAAAGATACCTCAGATTCAAGGCTGGCTCAAAGCATTACCAATTCTCTGCACTGCCCTTTGGCTTATCTTCTGCACCCAGGGTCTTCACAAAGTGCCTGGCACCAGTAATTGTTTACTGCAGACAAAGAGGAATACAGATATATCCTTACTTGGACAACTGCCTCATACAAGCAGAGAACAAGGACATTCTACTACAGCATCTGACTTTTGTGACAAGACTCTTAACAGGCCTAGGGTACACAGTCAGCAAAAAGAAATCAAAACTAGTACCCTCTCAAGAGATAATATTCCTGGGTGCAAGCTTAAATACAACTGCCCAGATGGCTTATCTCACTCCAGACAAACAAAGACAACTGACTACCTATTTCAAGGAAATGGCAACAAAGGCCCAGTTATCTGCAAGAAAATTTCTGCAGGCTTTGGGCTTCATGGCATCTTGCATCTTACTAATTCCATATGCAAGACTGCATATGAGGAAAATTCAATGGTACCTAAAAAGTGTCTGGACAGAACATTGCCATAGCCTGGAAACAGTGATTAATCTAATTCCCTGCCTGCAACAGGAATTTCGATGGTGGGCAAAGGCTTGTCACCAAAACAAGGGACAGCCATTCTCACTACCCCCAGCCAGGCAGAGCCTAACGACGGATGCATCAGATTATGCCTGGGGGTCACACATGGCAGGAAGAGGCATTCAGGGCACCTGGTCCACAAACCAAAAGCATCTACATAATCAATCAAAAAGAGATGCTAGCTGTTCAAAATGCCCTGACAGCCTTCAAGGACCTACTTCATCCGGGTCAACTACTGATAAAGACAGACAACACCACGGTCATGTAGTACATAAACAAGCAGGGGGGCACTCATTCTTACCCCCTCTTGCAGACTCGCCATGGCTTTATGGGACACAGCATTGACTTACCAAGTTCATCTGCAGGCACAATTCCTGCCAGGAAACGAAAATACTCTGGCAGACAAATTAAGCAGAAACCTCATGGATCCCCACAATTGGCACCTGGATCCACAAGTCTTCAGCATGATAACATTGAAATGGGGACGCCCGGACATAGATCTATTTGCCTCTTTTCAAAACAATCAACTAAAAAGATTCTGCACAAGGACTTATCACAGACAAGCTTGGAAAGTGGACGCCTTATCTTTCAACTGGACAAACCTATCAGTATATGCCTTTCCTCCACTGCCTCTCCTCCCCAAGGTACTCCTAAAGGTCAGGCAGGAGAAACCAAAAACTATTCTGATTGCCCCAGACTGGCCATGCCAGTACTGGTATCCGATCTTAAGAAACTTGTCCCAATGCCCAGCCTGGACCTTACCTCAAATACCTCATCTACTGTCCCAGCAAAACAATCAGATTCTGCACAGCCAACTCAGTACCCTAAACCTGGCAGCATGGCGGATAATGTAGCCATACAAACCATACCTCTCAGTAAAGCTGTGATGGATGTCATTTTAGAAGCCAGAAGGCCTAGTACTAGAAAATCATATGCTGAGAAATGGAAGAGATTTTGCGCTTGGAACCAAGCTCAAGGAACTGATACAGCTGTCCCAAGTATTCCTCAGATTTTGCAATATTTAACTGAGATTCTGGACAAAGGCCTATCTTTTTCATCAATTAAAATCCATGCCTCTGCTATTTCAGCTCATTACAATACAGAGCCACCACTCTTTCCTCATCCTTTATTAAGGCAGTACCTCAGAGGAGCCAAAAACTTAAAGCCTCCAAGGAGAATGCCAATACCTGCATGGAACCTCAACTATGTCTTGGAAAAACTCACCTTACCTCCTTTTGAACCAGCTGCTACTGCGGACATAAAGTTCTTATCTTGGAAAACAGCTCTGCTCCTAGCAATAACTTCTGCTAGACGAGTTTCAGAGCTACAGGCTCTTATGGCTGTGGAACCCTTTATCATTTTCTATCCAGACAGGGTCTCTCTGAGAACAAACCCTACATTTATGCCTAAGTTGGTATCCAGTATTGCCCTTAACCAAACAATTCATTTGCCAACCTTTTATCCAAACCCACAGAACAAGGGGGAGAAAATTCTGCATTCTTTGGATGTACACAGACAACTTAGATTCTACTTGGACAAAACTAAAGTTTTCAGAAAGACAGAGCAATTATTAGTGGCATATGCTGCAGCATCACAAGGAAAGGCGATCTCCAAGCAGACTATTTCAAAGTGGATAGGTCACTGCATTCATTTCTGCTACTCACAGCATGGCAAACCAGTGCCTAAGGGCATTAGGCCACATTCAACCAGAGCTGCAGCCACTTCTGCAGCCTTTCTCAGGGGAGTATCAACCAAAGACATTTTGGAGGCTGCTACTTGGAGTTCAGTGTATACCTTTACAAAACATTACAATCTGCCTCTTTACTCTAAATCTAGGGCAGGCTTTGCCACTGCAGTTCTGCAGGGCCTCATAGCCGCTCCTAATGCTGTTTAGCTCCAGCCCCCCAACCATAGCTTTGGGACTCAACCCAAATGTAATGACTGCAACAGTGAAACATGAAGAACATATTACAGTTGTGTACACTTACCATAAATGTAGATGTTCAAGTGTATTCACTGTTGCAGTCCAGGTTACCCTCCCGCCATCCCCCTAATTTTTGCTGGAACTTATCTTTACATCTCTAATCTATACAACCTAGGTGGTGTATTTGCTTATAGATGAAGATAAAGATTATTTTGGTGCATGTATGTTTTACTTACACAATTTTAGCCTACCTTTTTGGGGGCACCTGACATCTGGGGCAAGAAAAACTAAATAAAATGGCGTTGGCTGCATCTTTTATACCCCTGAAAACCTGACGTCAGGGAAGAGGCGACAGCAACCAACGCAGGACCCAAGACTTTGGAATTCAGGCCGACTGAGGGCAACCTGCCAGCAGGATAACCCAAATGTAGTGACTGCAACAGTGAATACACTCGAACATCTACATTTATGGTAAGTGTACACAACTGTACTTTCTCGAGCAGCACCTAGGGCACAGGCTTTTACTTCAATTTCATCTTCATTCCCATGAATACCAGTGATCTCTGCTCCTTTTTGGACCTGAAGGATCTCAACTAATTCATAATTTACAAAAATGTGCAGATACTGTCTCACTCCACTCATTTCCGCAGGAAAATGCGTCTGATGTTTAGACATGCCTGCACCTATCTCTACGTAAGATCATTTATAGTCACAGGAAGCCCCTAATGTGTTTATTGAGCAGCTGGATTATCAGTTCAAAATGTTCTTTTTGCTAAGTGCTTTGTTACATGTATTTCACAAAATGCTTGTTAGTAGTTTCAGGCTTCAAGCCATTTGGGTGCACTGTTAATGTGGATTGGCTTTTACTGCACTTTCTTGATAAGGTGTTTTTTAGGGGAAAATGTTTGTGTTGACTCTTTTTCAAGACAGTCGTAGAAGGACAGAAATGCTACCTTTATTATTTTTCTGAATCTTAATTTCACAGTAAACCTTCACGAGTCACATATTTTGTCTTTGGAAGTTTTACTTTTCATTGGACCAGGGCTGACTTTCATACACAAAAGGAGTTTGTAGCCTTTGACAGAGCTATGACAAGTAGTTATGGACAACATATTAGAAGTTCTAACTTCAGCCTTCTTATTTTTGGAAACCTTAGGGCTGTCGGTGGCTTCTGTGGTAATCCCACATGCAGTACTACATATGCATCATGTTCTGTAATGTTTCCCCATTTGTCCAAGACATGAACACAACATTTTCTGTTGTACAAGGCTGCTGTCAAGTCCAGCCATGACAAACTAACTTGTAGCAACTTCAAACAGGAGTTCATCAGTTCTTCTTACTCAGATGAAATGATAACTACAGATTTCTCCTAAGTCCCATTTCCTTTTCCAGAGTTAACAGGGCAAACATAAACGTTTAAATGCAAAGTCGCTGGAGTTTCAAGTAGCACGATTGTCATTGTAACATCTGAGTCCTTTTTTCAGTGGTCAAATTAAGATCTTGATGGAGAATAGGATAACCTTGTAGTGTATCAGCAAGAAGATAGGAACAAAGTTTGACTCGCCATGAAAAGAAGTAGCAAATCTGGAAATGAATTCTTAAAAGGTTTGGATGTCAGCCTTTTACATTCTGTCTGTCAAACTCTAGGGCATAAGTTCTCCGTAGGCAACCCTAATGATGCTACAAATATGCAGTAGACGTGGACATTCTGCTTTCAGTCGTCTGCTTCTGGAATATGTGAAAACACAGTCGGTTTGTTTTCCAGTCGTTATTAGTCGCCACCAGTACTGTTCACTCATGGATGCAGTGGTACATACCTAGATGCGTTTTCTTCATTTTGCATACCCAGACCTTTGTGTATACCCTTTTTCTGTTTTTTGATGCCCCACAAACTGTTGCTGAAAATTAGGAGAAAGTTCTTGAATCTGTTGGCATCTCTTTAGCCCAACAGCAGTGTTCCAAAATGCCTGATAAAGGTGCCTCCAGTCATGCTTCCTTTGCACAGGAAAGTAACTAATGATGGACAGATGCTCTAAGCCTCACACTCCAGTCTGAAATTGAGCCACACAGAGTCTTATGATTCTTCCAAGTAGTTTAGAAGAAGATAAAATTGTCTGCAAGAAAAGCTTTTGTTTCAATGTAAGTACTTCATTTTGTGGCTAAGCGAGCCATTTTCTCTTTTTGTCAGCTTGCAGCAAGCTTATTATCACACCTGAAAAGTGCTTGACTTTGTGTTTGCTTGAGTAATTTATCCTTCCCATGGACAGAGCCTGTTACACATATCTTAATTTTTTTTTCATTGAGAGACTTAGCTGTGACCTCCAGTAAGCAAGTAGGGCATAACTTGGTGATCCTTGGGTTTTGAATTTTATCTTGGAAAAGTTTACTTCGCAAATGCAGTGAATCTGCTGCTTCTTATGATTTTATATCTCCATTATGATTTGGTTCCTGGTGGCTACCACTTTTATTAGAAGAGTTTCAGAGTTACAGGCTTTGTCTTCTGAGGAGCATGTTAGTGTGTGTGTGTGTGTGTGTCTGTGTATGTCTTTGTGTCTGTGTGTGTGTGTGTGTGTGTGTGTGTGTGTGTGTGTGTGCGTGTGCGTGTGTGTGTGTGTGTGTGTGTGTGTGTGTGTGTGTGTGTGTGTGTGTGTGTGTGTGTGTGTCTGTGTCTGTGTGTGTCTATGTGTGTGTGTCTATGTATGTGTGTCTATGTATGTGTGTGTCTGTGTCTGTAAATATATAATCCTGATGTCCAGTCCAAGGTTTACTTCTGATATTGTCACAGTAAAGAATGTCGGTGAACTAAACGTCTGACATCATTTGTCTGCCTTCTGTCTTAATTTTGAAAATAAAAGTGTTTGTTAATGTCTGTATATGGGTATCTATATGTAGTTTAGACATTACTTGGAAAGAACCATGACATTTCACCTTTGCCTTAATTGCAAAAGGCAGGGTGAGTAGGGAAGGTGTGTAGTGGGTGGGTGGGGGTGCAGATAGATTCCTTTCTTGATGTTATGTGATTTGTTCTACTTCAAAAGACAGACCTCCATTAGGGAATTTTTGTGAGAAGATCACCCAGTTGATGATCTTCAAAGGTGTCACTTGCATGTAGATTTATAAATGTTCTTCATCTCACATTGCTGCAGTCCTTACTTATGGGTAGTCCACTGTCCTCGGTCGGCCCGAATACCAAAGTATTAGGCTGACGTCGGTCATGGGCGCCTAGATCTGACATCAGAGCGTCAGGGTATAAAGGCGCATGATCGACGTCATATCCTCAGTCTTTTTTGCCACATGGTCCGATGCAGAAGCAGCGTTGCAAGTGCCGTTCGGCGTTCTGAAATTTTTCGTTTTCGGAGTTTCAGACCGATACCAAGTTGGGCTAAGTACCCGTTGGGAATATTTTGTTTTTCTTGCCTCAGTTACTTACCGGATGTCAGAAAAAGTGAATAATTGTATTTTTTGTGGGAAACAGATACCGCATAGGGATTAACACTCGCTTTGTATTCCTTGTTTGGGACCGGAGCACGACGTAGTCGGGTGTCGGTTTTGTGCTAGGTTTAATAAGCGCACTATAAAACGGAGGTTAGATTGCGCTAGGTTAGTCTTTGGCAAGAGGTGTAATTATAATATGCCGTCGGATGTTCCGACGCATGCTTCTACTAAGAAGCGCAAAGACAAATCTTTAAAGCCTAGGCAGGATGATTCATCCGTTTCGGACGCTGGACCTTTAGAAGCTACAGCTGAACAGGTGGATCCGGCTGAAGTTTCTGTTGAGTCCCAGGGGAAACTTTGATTTTACAAGATGTGGCCTCTCAGGAGGCAGGTCAGGCTGAAGGGGCCTCTCAGGTTACTATTCTCCCTTCTATGCCTAAGGTGGTTAGGCCTTCTGCTACTGTTTCTAAGGCTCCTTCTAAGGGCAGGTCTGTTTTGCCTTCCTCTGGTGTCAGTTCTGGTTCTTCAGGGTCTGTGCCTAAAAAGCACATGCTTAAAATGGCAGAGGATTTGATTACTTTAATTAGAGGTTCTATGCCCCCTCCTGATAAGAGGCCCAGGATGGAGCCAGAGTTGGAAAGTTTGGAGCAGGCCTCAGATGATTCAGAGTCTTCTGCTGAAGACATTCAAGATTTCCTCCTTATTCTGATTCTGATGCAGAGGATTCCACTCCTTCTGCTTCTCCTCCAGAGGATTTTTCATTTTCAGAAACTCTGCATTCCATGAGGGAGCATTTTAAGTGGGAGGAACAGGATTACTCTGATTCACGGAAGAGGCTTAGGGAGTTCTTGTTTTTACCACAGACCGGACAGGTATTACAGGGTGCCTGAGGCTCATAAATATCTGTATAAGAGTCCTAGGGCGGACCCAGAAACTATTAGTCAGGGGCCTAAGGGTGTTAGAGCCTCTGTTGTTAAGAATCCGGTTCCTCTGGATAAGGAAGCTACAGCTTTGGATAGATGGGGTAAGAAGGTGTATACCTCTTCTACTTTAGCAATGAGAGCTTTGAACTGCCAGTTTCATATGTTGAAGTATCAGAATTTCCTCCTTTCTCAGCTAAGATCTAAAGTGGATGCTTTGGCAGAGGGCATAGAGTGTAAAGAATTGCAGGATTTAGTGCATGTTTCTGAACAGGTGGGTAAGCACTCTTTGCAATGTGGTTTTGATGCTTTACAGGCTTCTTCTAGGGTGGCTGCCACTGGTTCAGTTATTCATAGGCATGCCTGGCTTAAGGATCAGAATTTGTCTGAGCATGTTAAGTCTAGAATTCTGGATGCCCCTTTACAGTCTGAAGTTTTGTTTGGTCCTCCTGTGGAGTCAGTCTTAAAGAAAATGGAAGACAAGGCTAAGTCTATGCAGACTGTTAGAGATTTTTTGCAGGTACAACCTCCAAAGTTTAGTAGAAATTGGCCTACTAAGGGGTGGACGTACCCTACTTCTGATTCTCAGTCTAGGGGTAGATCTAGGCGTGGTAGGGGCAGAGCTCAGAGTACCTTCAGGCCGAGACAATGGAGTTCGCCTGCTCAATCTGCTGGTGAGGGCAGGGGCCAGTCCTTTCGTAAACAGGCCCAATGACCTGCATTTTCAGCTGCCAGATTTTTCTTGCCGGGCAGCTCCTTTGGGAGGAAAGTTGGCTCTTTTCAAGCAAAATTGGCATTTAGTCACCCAGGACAAATGGGTATTGGACATTATAAACCGAGGTTACAAGTTCTATTTCCACACCATGCCTCCTTTCAAAGGCATGCCAGACGTCCCTCCTCGGCAAAGGATAGAGGCTCACAGACAAATTTCTTTACTTCTTCAAATAGGAGCTATACAGCCAGTTCCTCTGTCAGAAGTGGGCCTAGGATTTTATTCTCGCCTGTTTCTAGTTCCAAAGAAAGGGAACACGTGGAGACCAATTTTGGATTTATCTATCCTCAACACTTACCTGGACATTCCAAAGTTCGAGATGCTGACTTTACAACAACTTTTACCTCTGTTGGGAAAAGATCACTGGATGGTTACTCTGGATCTCAAAGAGGCTTACCTTCATGTTCCTATCAGGCCCAGTTGCAGGAGGTACCTGCGTTTCGGGCTGGAAATTTACATTATCAGTTCTCTGCATTGCCCTTTGGCTTATCTACTGCCCAGAGTGTTCACAAAGGTTCTGGCTCCAGTGATAGCATTTTTCAGACTAAGAGGAATACAGATTTATCCTTATTTGGACGACTGCCTGATTATTGCACAAGAAAAGGACGAACTTCTTCATCATCTACAGTATGTGATGGCAGTGTTAAGATGCCTAGGGTATTCTGTGAACGAAACAAAGTCCAGTCTAGTACCCTCTCAGGACATGTGCTTTCTGGGTGTGAGACTGAATACAGCTTCCCAGATGGCCTTTTGACCCCGGACAAACAAAGAAGCCTTTCTCTTTATTTCCAGCAAATGTCTCTACGGTCCAGGCTGACTGCAAGGACAGTCCTTCAAGCCTTGGGGTTCATGGCATCTTGTATTCTGGTGCTTCCCAATGCCAAATTGCATATGAGGAAGCTTCAGTGGTATCTCAAAATGTGTGGACACAGCACTGCCAAGATCTAGACACTGTCATTCAGATAATACCTTGCATTCAGAAGGAGTTTTGTGGTGGGCTCAGGAATGTCACCTAAACAAGGGACTCTCTGTGACCCGCCAGAGGCGAGTCAGATTCTAACGACAGATGCCTCGGACAAGGCTTGGGGAGCACACCTCAATGGAAAATGGGTGCAAAACACGTGGCCTGTCAAACTCCAACATTTGCATATCAACTTGACGGAAATGTTAGCAGTCCAGTTTGCATTGATGGCTTTCAAAGATTTACTTCACCCAGGGCAGGTGTTGATTCAAACAGACAACACTACTGTCATGTGGTACATCAACAAGCAGGGGAACCCATTCTTACCCTCTTTGCAGGCAAGCGATGATTTTGTGGGAAACTGCTCTCAATCTACACCTCAATCTTCAGGCAAGGTTTCTACCAGGAGCACAGAACTCCTTAGCAGATGTATTGAGCAGACAAATAGTGGATCCTCACGAGTGGAAATTGGATCCTCATGTATTTCAACAGTTGACAGTGTTATGGGGAACTCCAGACATAGATCTGTTCGCTTCTCCACTAAATTACCAGTTGCCAAAGTTTTGCACAAAAATGTTTCATCACACAGCTTGGAAGGTGGACGCTCTATCATTCAGTCGGAACAATCTGCATGTATATGCCTTTCCACCTCTGCCTCTTCTTCCCAAGGTACTTTTGAAAGCCAGACAAGACAAGCCAACCATGATTTTGATAGCACCGGATTGGCCTCGACAACACTGGTACCCACTACTGAGGAGTTTAGTACGAGAACCTCCATGGCCTCTGCCTTTGATTCCGCACCTTTTGTCACAAGAGGACAGTCACTTCCTCAATGTCAAGATTCAGTCTCTGCATCTAACAGCCTGGCATATTCTGTTTTAGACTCTGGAAGGTCTCAGCTTCCACAACAAGTTTTGAATGTTATTTTGGAGGCCAGGAGGCCTAGTACCAGGAAAGTTTACGCTGATAAATGGAGGAGATTTTTTATTTGGAGCAAAGGAAAGGACCTTGATGTCTCCAAACCTGATTTAAGTGTTCCTCTTCAATATCTTACTGAGCTATTGGACAAGGGTTTGTCTTTCTCCTCAATAAAGGTTCATGCTGCAGCCATTTCTGCGCACTATGATTGTGACCCTCCTTTATTCTCTCATCCTTGGTTTAAGCAATTTCTTAGAGGGGCAAAGAATATAAGACCCCCACGTAGAGCTCCTACTCCTGCTTGGGATCTCAATTTTGTGTTGGAAAAACTTACTCTACAACCTTTTGGGCCTGCAGCTATTACCGAGTTAAAGTATTTGTCATGGAAAACTGCTTTTTTGTTGGCCATTACCTCTGCAAGAAGGGTTTCTGAATTACAGGCCCTCATGGCAGTGGAGCCTTTCCCGATTTTTCATAAGGATAGGGTATCTTTGCGTACTAATCCTTCCTTTATGCCTAAAGTGGTTTCTAGTGTGGCCTTAAATCAAACTATTCATTTGCCTACTTTTTATGCAAACCCCCAAAATAAAGGGGAGAAAATTTTGCATACTTTGGATATTCACAGGCAGTTGCGTTATTACTTGAGCAGAACCAAGGAGTTCAGACAGTCTCAGCAATTGTTTGTTTCTTTTGCTTTGGGTTCACAGGGTAAACCTGTTTCAAAACAAACTATTTCTAAATGGATTGGGTTTTGTATTTCTTTCTGTTATTCCCATCATGGTAAGGAGATTCCTGCTGGAATCAGGCCTCATTCCACTAGGGCTACTGCTACTTCTACGGCCTTTCTAAGGGGTAGCTACAAAGACATTTTGGAGGCAGCTTCTTGGAGTTCAGTGCATACCTTTTCTAAACATTACCACCTTCCTCTTTATTCTAAGTCTAGGGCTGGATTTGCCACTGCAATTTTACAGGGCATTTTAGCGGCCCCTAATGTTTTATGATTTTACCATCCTCCCTTTCCCGTTGCTTTGGGATTCTACCCATAAGTAAGGACTGCAGCAATGTGAGATGAAGAACATAGTACAGTTTTGTACCTACCATAAATGTAGATGTTCAAGATCCACATTGCTGCAGTCCAATTTACCCTCCCTCCTTCCCCACTGTAGTTTGACTTGGTGCTATGCTTTAGGTGATGGTTGTTGTTGGGCATGTTTTTGGGAGGTATTCTGTTTTTGGCTGTGGCCTTTCTGGTTTGGCCTTCTGACATCTGGGGCAAGAAAAGACTGAGGATATGACGTCGATCATGCGCCTTTATACCCTGACGCTCTGATGTCAGATCTAGGCGCCCATGACCGACGTCAGCCTAATACTTTGGTATTCGGGCCGACCGAGGACAGCGGACTACCCATAAGTAAGGACTGCAGCAATGTGGATCTTCGAACATCTACATTTATGGTAGGTACAAAACTGTACTTTCTTCTACTCTCTTACCTCTGTGATTTTCCAGGATTCTGGCCCAGACTTCCATTCTTTATAATTATTGCATGACCATTTATGATTTCATATTATGGTTGAGATGGGTGGGACCTGAAGAATGGCCAAAGGAAGATGTGGTAGATCTTTTTAATTAATGTATAGTCTTTTATGATTTTATGACATGACTGAGATGAGGTCTGAGGAGTGGCCCAAAGAAAATAAGCTCGGGTCAGGAAGGAATCCATAATTCAAGGATGATGCTACCCTATTAATTGTGGAGATGGCATCAAAACTGATGTCATTCAGTGGTGCCAGTGACTGCTGAGAAAAGTGATGCCATTCTCTGAAAGGATGTAAAATGAAGCATCTGGAGCCACCAATATAACGAACTTCAACTTTATTAAATGAAAATACACATCAAAATAAACGCTTAACTTGTTCACCGTGTTTTTCGTTAACCATGTAACTTCATCAGAAAATGTGTGAGGGACCCCGTATCCACTGGTACAGAGGCCCCTGTAGATATAGCTACTGAGTGCATGGCCTCACCAGAGTCTGATGTACCTTCCATGGCTGAGAGTCCTACATGGGCTCCTCAGTACCCCCACTAGATGCAGCATTTGACACGTGAACTACATGTGATATTGGCATGCTTACCGTAGGGGAGAGAGAGAGAGACACCCAAAAAGAGGTGTCTAATACCACCATGACTCCTGTACTGCCTCTTATATGCATGCAGCACTTAGACTCAAACAGCAGGTTAGTAATACAGGCACAAATGGCTGCCAGGTACACTACTGTGGAGTTGTGTGTGTTCTGTGACATGTGCAAGGACATGCAGCAGCTACAAAGTCATCTGGAGTATCAGCTAAATGACATGACAGTGCTTCTGAGGTCACTGGGGGCAAACATCACCTTGGACTGTCCATACATGTGTTGCACTGCAGCTGCCATCTAGTCTTCTTCCACTGGCATTATGGTTTGTAGACATGGAAGGGTATGGACATGTGTTGGACCTGCACTGCACATGTACCATCAGTGAGACATGCTGGCATGAGCACTGGCATCCCTGGTTGTGAGTGATATTTGTTTAGATATACTCATGGGATGCCTTCTTAGGGTATGTTCGCAAGGTCTATTAGTTGCACCCTGTTCCCGCTATTGGATGGATCCATCCCTTACATGGCTAGTGGGCACAGTAGACACTGGTGATGATTATTTAACAGCTCTCTGTCACCGTCATTGTATACTGTGATTCCTGAAATCTCACAGTCATCCTCAGTGTGAGGCAATGACCTCACCTCCTATGACCATACCCTACATTGTAGTACTGTATCTGTCACTGTGTGTCTTTTGTGGGTATGTTGGTATCCGATGCACAGTGTGGCCAAGCCATGCATTGCTCTGTATAGCATGCATCATATTATTCTGTATTGTTTTTGAAATAACCCATAACTGTAGAGCAGATAGTATAGTCCTTCAGTATAGTTTGCCCGTCTCTGCATCAGCTGCAGTATCTTCCCCTGTATCTCCTCCTTGCCTTGTTACTGCTGCTGCATCAGATAAGGCATGATTGTCATGATGTTACCCAGCTGCACATAGTCATGTTGTGTAGCAGTGGCACATACTAACATATTTTGCTTCATATCTCAGGACTATATTATACTTCCAGACCACAGGTTCTAAACACTGGAATCTCCCCCTCAGTAGTCCAAAAATGGGTTTCATAATGTGACAGATTTCAGTATAGGCAGTGTTCTATGTTATTTTATGTATGGTTTGTAGGTTGCAAAAGTGGGGAGGGATCATTCATGGCTCGAGGCTTATCCAGCACTGCTTGTAACACGTGATACGACATTATATATGGTCTGTTCCCAGCATGTATTGTAGCTGTATATGTAGCCCATTCTGTCTTAACATCTCTGTACATACCAACTAGGTGACCTTGTGTAAGTGCTGTTGTAGGGATCTTTGTTTTAGGTTATATATTTGGCAAATATGTAAAATGTGTGAACTGCTTGATGGTAAATGGCTGCATTGTAGGTAATTCCTTGAGCATTACAATTCACATGGTAATTCCGGGATTGGTAGTACCTCCTGTTTATTTATCTCTGTGTGTTTGGAGCAGGTGGTAGTTAGTAGTTACATCGGTGCAATCTGTGGCACTGAGGAAGCATGCATTCTTGTAGAACATGTGCATGCCATTGGTTCTCTTCTCTGATGTCTTTGGGAAGCAGACATATTCCAGCATTTTGTGGAAGAATTGGTTAAGAATGAGGCAGAAGCCAGCAGTTCACCTGTCTGTTGTGCCCCCATCAATTATTAGAATGTTCCTACAGCTGGGATGATGAACACTAGATACCTCAGTGGCCACAGGAATGGGCATAACACATATACCACTCAGTACTACTAGTTTGACTCTGTCCACTGTGAAATAACCAGTCATCTGCTGGCCTGTGAGATGTTACAGTGTAAGTCACTGCCTGCATCTCCTTTGATGGAGCATTGAGCATGACATGCAAGACCCCAGCACTTATGGCCGCTGTCAGCACAAGGTGTTGAGGGATTGCTGTTGCTGTGCCTCGACATTAAGATTGAGTGAGTGTGATCATTCATTGCTTGTCTTTTATACATCACTGAATTGGTCTGCCATCTTGGCTACCTGCATTTCCATATTCCTCTTCACTGATGTTTATAGACTTTTTTATTTACATTCCATAATGCACTCATTTGCACGGTCTACATGTCACACTGCTTTGAACGTTAAACTTTCATGCTCTAGATTACTTTGAATTGCCTACACCCTGCACTCTGCCACTTCTTGTGCTAGTTTGTACCGTGTGTTATCCAAACAGTCTGTCAATTAACACCCTAGAATTCTGAGTCTCCCTGACAGTTTAAATAAACTTGTTGTTAGCTGCAGTTTATTGTACAACAGCATTGGGGCACACTAAATGTCACATGTTGTAAGTATTCAGCATCAGCTGAAGATTGACATCTGTATATGCACAGACTGTAAAGAATTTAAGTATGTTCACAGGGGGTTGTCCCCCAACCACCTTCAATGCAGGGACTTTGTTGTATACCCCTGATAAGTAAATAAACCAATTCCAAGGTTGGTTTACCTTGTCAAAAGAAAATATTTAGTTTTATTGGAAAATCAAGTATTCCCTTTACTATGAAGCAGTGTGACCTCATGGATTGTGTGGGGGGTATCGGTGTACTCCCACTGTATTAGTAGATATTTATGTAACTGAACTTCATCATTATATGTTCATTGCAGTAAGTTCATGGTTCATTACTTCAAATGATATCACCTTACTTCCAGTGGCAAATCCAGGTTTCATTCCTTGCTGGGGCACAGTAGGTAACTGGTTGTGTGTGTAGAACACGTGGAGACAAAAATAAATAAATCACTGAATGCATGGTGATACACTGGTAATCCATTGTTAAATATGAAAAAAACATTTCCCTATGAAGAAAAGAAACAAATCTCACAGTCTAATAACAAATTTGCATATTTTACACATCCTGGCAAGATGCACAACATAGAGAATAACTAAATTTGTCATACTTTATGATTATTGTTTGGATGAAGTATTTGTGAGACTGTTGTGCCTCACTAAAAAAAAGAAAAATAATCTCAGAACATAAATTCAAGAAGTTATACTTGATTTGCATTGATCACATATTTGGATTTAATTTAAAGTACATTTCTGATTTTTATAGCAAAAACTCTGGCAGACATTTGTTAAACAAAACAGAACACTGTCATATTGAAAACAGGCATAGCATGAACAACAGTAAACTTGCAGTGGAAGGGAGAATGGGAGAAGGCCTGGATTCTGGGAGAACTGTCTACCCTCTAAAGGACCTCCTACTTTACAAGCTCCAGAATTGAGATCTGAAATGATAAAGTTTGCAGGTGCTGAGTCCAGATTGACGTTGGACACCATTGAATTTTTCTCTTGTGAAGGCCAGCCAGGGGAATACTACTAATAGAAGCTATGTTCCTCAGCATCATGAGAAATCTTCTGGCAGATACCTGTTTTTGGAAAAAACACATGAAGAATTTTTGAAGCACTCATTTTGTGTCATTTAAGAGAGGCTCTTTTCAGGGCATAATCTAATAGACATCATCAGAAAACTATTCTGTGAGAAGAGATGAAAGATTTCTGTATGTTTGCTTGGAAACCCAGACTGAGTAGAATATTCTGTACATTTGCTAAGGAGTCTTGATAACTCTTGATAACCAGAAGGCGAGTTTGCAAATATAACACAGTCATCCAAGTATGGAAAAATGTGAATGCCTTAAAGTCTACAATAAGTAATTACTTCGAGCCAGACACTTTGCAAATACCCTTGGAGGAGCAAATAGTTCAAAGGGTAAGAAAGATAACTGAAGACATAAGCCAGAAACAGAAAATATTATTAAATGCCTTAAGCGTTTATTTATATTTGTTTACCAGGGTAGTGCACTGATCTCATTGGATCATTTGTAGGCACACCCCGGGAGAATAGGGTCACATAAATGAGCAAAACATATTTACAGATACAAGGTTATACATGTTTACAGATGCAAGAATATGCAACAACATTTAGTTCAAGAAGCAGTTTACAATGTCAAACCATGGATGGAAAAATGGAATTATGTTTAGCAGACCTTTACGGATAAGATGTAGCCATAGTGACTGAGATGGCTTATGCTATAGGGACAGCAGTGTATCATTATACAGCGATATGAAGAGATTAGATGAGGCAAGTAGGAATATGGGGAGAAGACGGTGAAAAGTCGAGAAAGGCATGGAGAGGTAAGCGGAGTAGAAAGGAGAAATGGTGTGAGAGATGCAAAGAGAAAAGGGAAGTAGGATGAAAGAGCAACAGTAAGTAAAAGGGACGACAAGATGAGATAAGGAAGGATAAAGTAGAGATAAAGGGGTGTGCAAGAGCTGCAAGCTTTACCCAAGATTGTATTTAGTGACGACCGCCCATATACAGGAGGGTTGTGAGCGCTATCCCTGGTAAGAATTTACAGTGCTCCATCCACTCATCCAGGTTCCTCTTGAACAGTGTCATAGAGGTGCTCTGTTTCACATGAATTGGTAGCCTGTTCCAAAGACGTGGCAGTCACTAGGAGATAAATCTGTCCTTCCAGCATGTCCTATTTAAGTTGCAGGCTATATTTAGTTCCCTGGAATGGAAAATCTTAGTCCTTTTTGATTTACGGATATGCAGCAAGTTCATTAGGTTTGGGTGTTGGATTGCTGTGTAGGCCAGACATAAGTCTCCCCTAAGAAGTGTATACAATATGGAGTATAGTGACAGGGACTTTATTCGGTCTATGTAAGGCACATGCTGAAGTCCCTTGATCTTCATTGTTAGAAACCTCTGAGGTCTCTCCATTTGCTACAGGTGCTTTGTACAGTACATGCCAAACAGGGAGTTATACTCAGTTATGGGCCGGATAAGTGCTGAGTGTAGAGGGGTTATAACCTGTTTTGCTCTCAAGGCGATGCATTTACTAATCAAGTGTTCTATGCAGAAAGCCTTCCTTATGACAGTAGACATATGGTGGTCAAAGTTAAGGTCGAAGTCCACTTGTGATCCCAGGTCCCTTACCACTTTGGGGGTACTTAGGGTGTTGTTGTTGATTTGATAGTGTGAAGGGACATTGTTTGTTCTGAAGGGAATGAGTGATGATGCATTTCTTTGCATTTAGATAGTGACCACGACTAATACAGCAGTCACTGGTTTGCGTGAGAGCCTCCTGGAGTATACTAACATCATTTGGAGATTCAGTGATTCCATCTAGATGTTCATCGTGTTTCACTGTTGCAGTCATCATTGTAGGGTTCTTCCTGCTGGCAGGCAGCCCTCGGTCAGCCAGAATCCCAAAGTCTGGGTCCGGCGTTGGCTGTGCACTCACCCTCCCTGATGTCAGTGCGCCAGGAGTACAAAGCTCCCAGACGGCGCCATGTTCTCCAGTCTTTCTTACCACATGGTGGAAGCAGTTCGCAAGTGCCGGTCGGCTGACTCCTGTTATTTTTGGTGTTTCATTCCGAAGACATTCTTCTTTTCAAAGCTAAGTACCCCGTTGGGAAAACTTTTTTCTTGCTCCAGACCAATGTCAGAAAAAGTTAATAATTGTATTTCATGTGGGAAGCAAATACCTCATAAGGATTTTCACTCTTACTGTATTCCTTGTGTAGGCCCTGACCACGACATAGCTAGTTGTCAGTTTTGTGCTAGATTTAATCAACGTACTATTAAACGGAGATACGATTTTGCCTTTCATTACTTTGGGAGGCGATTTAATTATAACATGTCGTCGGACATGCTTCCGACTACCGGAGTTCATAAAAGGCGCAAGGATAAGGATAGGCCTCCGAGGTCCAAATCAGACGACAGTTTACAATCAGAGCCAGCTGCCGGTTCATCCGTCGTCAGTGAGGCGTTTTCGCAGCCCCTGTCGTCGGCCATTACAGAACCACTTGCCGAAACGGACTCCCACAAGGAGCCAACTAGGCCTTCGGATACTCCAGGTGCAGGACCTTCGGATAATGCTCCCTCGGATGGGTCCAGAGCCACTGTGCAGGTACCGGCTTCCGAGGGGGTTTTCAGGCCTACGCAGCTTCAGGTAAAGGCAAAGACAAAGACTCCTAAAACAAAGACTCAAGCCCAGGCCTCCTCTGATCTGGGGCCTAAATCTCAAAAACAAATGCTTAAAATGGCGGGGGACTTGCTAACTATGATTAGGGGTTCCCATCCCCCTCCAGACAAAAGGCCAAGACAAGAATTGGATTATGAATCCTCTGATCAGGTATCTATCTCTTCAGTGTCTTCCTCTGAACAGGATTATACTTTCCAACCTTATGAAGATTCTGATGCTGAGGAATCCATTCCTTCAGCTTCTCCTCCTGAAGATTATTCTTTTGGGGAAACTTTACATGACATGAGGGAACATTTTCACTGGGAAGGACAGGAGTACTCTGAATCTAAGAGAAGGCTTAGGGATTTCCTTCTTCTTCCCCAACACAGACCCCTATTTTGGATATTGTGGATGATGTCTTTTCTGAGGCTAATTTAACTCCAGACTCCTTTCCTCCGGCCCCTGCTAAGCCCGATAGATATTACAGAGTCCCTGACTCCCCCCAGTTTCTATTTAAAAATCCTACTGCTGATCCAGAAACCATTTCTCAGGGTCCTAAGGGAGTTAAGGCCGCCACTGCTAAGAACCCTATTCCATCAGATAAGGATTCTAGAGCTTTGGAGAGATGGGGCAAAAAAGTGTACACTTCTGCTACTTTATCTATTAGGGCTTTAAATTGTCAATTTCATATGTTGAAATATCAGCAATACCTTTTGTCTGTTATGAAACAAAAACTATGTACCATTTCTGCATGTGCAGACAATAAGGAATTACAAGATTTGATGCATGCTACTAAGCAGGTGGGGAAACATACCTTACACTGTGGTTTTGATGCTTTGGAGGCCTCTTGCAAGGCGGCTGCCACTGGCACGGTCATTAGAAGGCATGCTTGGTTAAAGGAACAAAATTTGCCTGATCAAGTAAAAGCAAAATTACTGGATGCTCCTGTTCAACATAATGTTTTGTTTGGGTCTAAGGCTGAAGAGGTTATAAAGAAAATGGAGGATAAGGCAAAATCCATGCAAATGGTTAAGGATTTCTTACAAGTTCAGCCTCCTAGATTTATCAGAAATTGGCCAGCTAAAAATTGGTCCTTTCCCAGTTCGGACAGGCCTCAGAGGGGTAGATATAGGTGCCCCAGAGGTAGGGCCCAAGCACAGACCTCTTATAGACCTAGACAGTGGAGTGCTTCCACCCCCAGGGGTGGAGAAAGATAGGTCTCAACCTTATAGGAAACAGGCTCAATGACTCTCCCTGCATGGCTCCAGGAACCTCTCTCCTGGAAGCTCCTGTGGGAGGAAAACTTTCTCTTTTTCACCGAAATTGGACTTGCATAACCCAAGACAAGTGGGTTCTGGATGTAGTTTTAAGAGGTTACAAATTCCACTTTCACACCTTACCAAAACCAAACGGATGGCCAGACCTACCAAAAACTCAATGGGCAGAGGCATTAAAACAGGTGAGGTCCCTCATGGCTATGAGGGCCATAGGACTGGTTCCAAATTCAGAGATGGGACAAGGCTTTTATTCAAGACTCTTTCTAGTTCCCAGAAAGCAAAATTCTTGGAGACCCATCCTGGATCTGTCAGTCTTAAATACTTTCCTGGAGATACCAAAGTTCAAGATGCTTACTCTGCGGCAGCTCCTGCCAGTGTTGAGCAAAAATGCATGGATGGTGACATTTGACTTAAAGGAGGCTTACCTACACATTCCTATCAGACAGGAGTGCAGAAGATACCTCAGGTTCAAGGCATGCTCGAAACATTACCAATTCTCTGCGCTGCCCTTTGGCTTGTCTACTGCGCCCGGGGTCTTTACCAATTGCCTGGCACCAGTAGTAGCTTACTGCAGACTCAAGGGAATTCAAATTTACCCTTGTCTGGATGACTGCCTTATTCAAGCACCAAGACTCCAGCACCTGGAATTTGTTCAGAATCTACCCAAGTACCTGGGATTCACTGTGAATGTAAAAAAGTCAAATTTGGCACCCACTCAACAGATAACTTTCCTGGGTGCTCTTTTAAACACAACAACCCAGATGGCATTCCTGATGCCAGAAAAACAACTACAGCTGGCTTCAACTTTCAAAGGCCTGGCGTTAATGTCTCGGCTAACTGCAAGGAAATTCCTGCAGGCTTTGGGTTACATGGCTTCCTGCATCCTACTCGTACCATATGCAAGACTGCATATGAGGAAGATACAATGGTATCTAAAAAGCGTATGGTCCCAGCATTGTCACAGTCTGGAAATGGTGATTGCTGTCTTGCCTTGCCTGCAAAAGGAATTCCATTGGTGGGCCATGGCATGTCTTCAAAACAAAGGGAAAGCCTTCAGTCTACCTCCAGCCTACCAAGTGATAACCACAAATGCCTCGGATTATGCATGGGGAACCACTTGCAGGGGAAAGGCCTGCAAGGTTTTTGGACAGAGGATCAGAAGCATCTACATATCAATTTAAAAGAGATGTTAGCTGTGCAGAATGCCCTCTTGGCTTTTAGGTATCTTTTACAGCCAGGGCAGCTACTGATATGGACAGACAACACCACAGTTATGTGGTACATAAACAAGCAAGGAGGTTCACACTCCTACCCCCTTTGCAGACTAGCCATGACTCTATGGAACACAGCACTAGCTTGCAAGGTGGATCTACAAGCTCAATTCCTGCCTGGGAAACAAAACACTCTAGCAGACAGCCTGAGCAGGAACCTGTCAGACCCACACGAGTGGATGCTAGACACCCAAATATTCAAGATGATTACAGAAGCCTGGGGCTGCCCGGAGATAGATCTATTTGCATCTCCCCACAACTACCAGTTACAGACTTTTTGCACAAGGACATATCACAAGCTAGCATGGAAAGTGGATGCCCTCTCATTCAGTTGGAGGCACCTCTCGGGGTATGCCTTTCCACCACTACCTCTTCTACCAAGGGTGTTATTAAAAATAAAACAAGACAAACCAAAGCTGATCTTACTAGCCCCGAATTGGCCTCAACAATTTTGGTACTCAACACTGATAAATCTATCCCAGGAACCTCCTTGGATTCTACCTCAGATTCCAAATCTTTTGTCTCAACATCAGGGCCAGATCCTGCACTCTCATATCAAAACTCTCAGCCTGGCAGCCTGGCGTATTCAGGGTCTATAATTAATCCTACCCTTTCCAAACAGGTCATGGATGTTATCTTAGAAGCCAGAAGGCCTAGCACTAGGAAATCTTATGCAGGTAAATGGAAGAGATTTTGCACCTGGATGCATGCTCAGGAATCAGATCCTCACATTTCAAATATTCCATTGATTTTACATTACCTAACAGATATGTTGCATAAGGGTTTATCTTTTTCTTCCATAAAAATACATGCCTCAGCTATCTCTGCACATTATAATACAGATCCTCCAATTTTTTCACATCCACTTCTGAAAGAATATCTCAGAGGAGCAAAGAATTTAAGACCCCCTAGGACTCCACCCATTCCTGCCTGGGACCTCAATTATGTCCAGGAAAAACTTACTCTGCCTCCTTTTGAGCCTGCTGCCACATCTGATATAAAGTATTTATCATGGAAGACTGTTATCCTACTGGCTTTAACTTCAGCCAGGAGAGTCTCGGAGTTACAAGTGCTCATGGCTGTGGAACCTTACATTATTTTTCATCAAGACGGGGTTTCTTTGAGGACTAACCCTACTTTCATGCCTAAAGTGGTTTCTAAAGTGGCTTTAAACCAAACTATTCACCTGCCAACTTTTTTCCCTAATCCACAAAATAAGTGGGAGAGGATCTTGCATTCTTTGAACGTGCACAGGCAGCTTCGCTTTTACCTGGACAGAACCAAGGATATCAGGAAAACAGAACAACTGTTTGTTTCTTATGCAGCAAATTCCCAGGGCAAAGCTATTTCAAAACAGACCATTTCTAAATGGATTGCTCATGGAATCAGATTTTGTTATTCTCATCATGGAAAGCAAATCCCAGGAAAAATTAGGACTCACTCTACCAGAGCTGCTGCTACTTCAGCTGCCTTTCTCAGGGGAGTCCCTACCAAAGATATTTTGGAAGCTGCAACTTGGAGTTCAGTGCATACTTTCTCTAAGCACTATAATCTCCCTCTTTATTCTAAGTCTAGGGCAGGCTTTGCCTTTGAAGTCTTGCAAGGCCTTCTAGCTGCCCCTTCTACTCAATAACCACCACCCTTTATCTCAGCTTTGGGATTCATCCCTACAGTGATGACTGCAACAGTGAAACACGATGAACATAGTACAGTTGTGTACACTTACCATAAATGTAGATGTTCGAGTGTCTTCACTGTTGCAGTCTGGGTTACCCACCCTCCTGTCCCCTCTTATTCTTTTATTGGTGTGGTTCCCTGCTTCACCCTTCTTCTGAGATGTATTTGCTACAGGGTATGGGGTTTGTTGTATGTTACATTTTTGTTTTACTTTTAGCCTTTACTTTTGGGCACCTGACATCTGGGGCAAGAAAAACTGAAGAACATGGCGTCAGCTGGGAGCTTTGTACCCCTGGTGCATTGACGTCAGGGAGGGTGAGTGCACAGCCAACGCCGGACCCAGACTTTGGGATTCTGGCCAACCGAGGGCTGCCTGCCGGCAGGAAGAACCCTACAGTGATGACTGCAACAGTGAAGACACTCGAATATCTACATTTATGGTAAGTGTACACAACTGTACTTTTGCACTCATCTGCAAACTTGCTCAACCACAACCCCTTAGTTTTGACCTGAACTTCAGAGAAGTATATACCAAACAGTAGGGGGCCCAGCACTGACCCCTGTGGTACCCCACTGGTAACAGATCTGCTGGTTGATGTGAAGTCACCCACTTTGATAGTGTATGTTTGGTTTGTGTGCCAGTTGTCGACCCATCTTACAATGAAGAGATTTGCATTCAGTTTGCTATGTTTATCAGTATTGCCTGAATGTGGAACTGTGTCTAAAGCCTTTGCCAAGTCGAGATATTCTGTATGCACAGATTTTCCCTCATCAATGGTCCTGGTCACAGTTTCAAAGAAATCCACCATATTTAACAGGCAGGATCTGCCATTGACAAAGTCAAATTGGCTAGGATCCAGGATTTGGAGGTCACCTATATCTTTATTTATGAGGTCCATAATAATACGTTCCATGGCCATACAGATGAGGCTGGTCAGACTTATGGGTCTATAATTCCCTGGGTCTATTGCTAGGCCACCTTTGTGGAGGGGAATAACTGTTGGCTATTCTCCTTTCCTCAAGAACAAATTCTGTGGTCAGGCTACGATTGAAAAGGGTACTTAATGGTGATGCTAGTTCATGTTTTAGCCTGTTTAGAAGACATACTGGGATGCCGTCTGGTCCCATAGAGGTTGTGTTTTTTGCCTTGGACAAGGCTTTGAGGATTTTCTGTTCAGATATGTATGGGGGGGAGTTGTGATAAGTTATGAGGGGATAAGCGAGTGAAATTTTCACTAAACCTGTCCACTAGCAGGTTTGCTCTTACTGCGTGCGATACTGCTGGTCACTAATTCTGCACATGCTTGAGTCCTACCTTTTAGGCTATGTACATAGCTGTAAAAGGCCTTACTTGCTAAGTTTCTCTCAAAGGAGCCCTTAGAGGATTTGGCAGGTTATCTTATTTGCCTGTTGAGTCTGAGGAGGGTCCTTTTCCATTGTTGGGTCTTGCCTTTGTTTTTTTGGGCAGTAACTTTTTGCATTTATTGTGAAGTTTGTTGACGCTGGTATCCACCATAGCAGCTTGTTTTTACTTGGGGCTCTGGCTTTGATTCTTCTGGTGCAGCCGAGTTTATACACTTATGCAAGTGATTGTACAAGGTTTTAGTGTAAGCTTCGGCGAAGTTACCACTTCCAGCTTGGGGTGAGGCTTGGAATGCATTTATACCCTCACCTAGGAGGGTGTAGTTTGCCTTGATGACATTTTTTAGTCTGATTTCAGCCTTTGTGAGTTCTGGTGATAGTACCATCTTGAAGGTGACTGCTTTGTGGTCAGTTTTAACTAATGCGGGTCTGACAGTTGCAGCAGTGTATCTGTTTGACATATTGGTGAGGACCAGATCTAGAATATTTGTTCCTCTTGTTGGGATATTAAAATTTGTTCCAGGGCATTTGAATTAACAAAGTCAAAAAACTTTTTAACTAGAGAGTTAGAGCTAATTTACATTTCCCATTTGATGTGTGGCATTGGTTGTCGTTCATCTCATATGGGGGATTCTGCCCTCCCTATCAGTAGGTCTGGAATGGGAGTCGGATGCCAAAGGTTGCATAGCAATCCCAGACCCATTCAGAGACCCAAGTCTTTCAGCCCATGTGGAAGTCAAGGGGATGACAGCACTGCAGATTTGAAAAGGCTTTACCAGAGACCTCGGCTGCAAATTCTGTCATTAGAGAAAATATGCATACCCCCCCCCCCTTGACAATCATGAGCTGCAGTGGACACAGAAAGGTTGTCATCTGGTATCCTGACTGCCGTTGGACACTTTTTTTTTCAAGGGTACTCCAACAACTTTTCAAGCAATTCTCCCCAATGCATAATGAATCACAAATTAAAATAAACACCCTGTGGGCAGATGGGGGCATCTTGATATGGGCCCAGGCAAAATAAACAAAGAGTGTGTGGAAGTCCTGATGAGAGATTTGTTTCCCACACTTTAAACAAACATTCTTCTTAGCTACTGACATCTAACAGCAATACTAGCAATAATATAGGAAAAAGCTAGTTCATCAGTGGGGTACTTAGCTTTAGGTGTTCTGTATCTTGCATCGGACTGACTGTTTTACACAAGAAGGCTTTAATTGAGCTCTGATGACAAGAAAGAACCCAAAAAAGAGGTTGCAGGTAGACTATCCTTATACTCAGATGTGCAGACATCAGGGGAGAGGGCATTCACTAAGCTGTAGAAGAGAACAAAAATCTCTGGTATGTGAGATGGCAAAGGGCTTCAGCAGCAGGAAATTCCAGTCAACTATAAACTGCAATGGCAAAACACAGTGAACATCATTTTTGTACAGACTGTCATTCTAGTCTGAGGGGCTTTTAGTACAGTAAATGCTTGTGATAAATTTTTGTTCTCTGTATCAGGGGCAGGAATTTGTGTTCTTGGGCACTGTCAGTACGTTATCTGACCCCAAACCATCCTTTTTAGTGCACAGGGTTACCAACTCTTTCAGGCTCCACTAATTTTCTCCCTTCACAGCTGGTCCTATTTAGTTTTTCCTTCTCCCATCCGCAAGAAGAAAAAAGTTGTTAGGGTGTCTTTGTGTCTCTGGCTGGCTCTGTAATTATCCTTTTTACCCCAATCCCTCTGCTGTAGCACCTACAGCCACTCATGAACAGGGTATAGACACATCCTCTGTGGCTGTGGGGTTGCCCTGTATGAGAAAGAGAGACTGACTTATTGGTCTTGTGCAATGAGGCAGGTGAAGGTCTACCGCAGAACTGGGAAAGAGAGACTGAGCTTTAAGATAATATGCCTGCGTTGGGTCAGTCCTTTTTCAAGGAGTGCTAGTGAATTAATTTCTGCTTTTGATTTTCCTATTCATTCTTCAGAAAAGAAAAGAAAGAAAAATAAAAGAAAATGAATTTTTTCAATTTGTGGCCCAGAATTTCAGTCAGAAGAGCAGCAATCTGAGGGACAATGCTCTGCTTCAGGACTGTCTTCACAATCTGAAGGTTATGATTCTGAGGAAAGTGTTGCTTCAAATTTCCCTCCAGGAGATATTTCTGTTTCTTTAACTCAATTGAAAGTGGAAGAGGTTTTTCTATGGGATTTGAATGAAATTCCTATTGCCCACAAATGTCGTATAACTTTTTACAGTTGGATATTCCACAGCCTGCAGCTGTCCCTTCTGTTTTATCTGCCATGGAGAATGTTTTTCGGACTGCTTGCAGTTTACCTGACAGTCAGTCTCCCATCCCTAGAAGCCTGACTGATTTATACAAGGTTCCTCAGACACATAAGTACTTCTTTTCTAGCCCTAAAGCAGATCCTGCAGTGATTACCCACTACTATATTTGCTAGATCAATGGTTGATTGTAATCCCATCCCTAGAAGCCTGACTGATTTATACAAGGTTCCTCAGACACATAAGTACTTCTTTTCTAACCCTAAAGCAGATCCTGCAGTGATTACCCACTACTATATTTGCTAGATCAATGGTTGATTGTAACCCCATTCCCACTGACAAGAATGGCAAGGCTTTTGAGAAATTTGGGAAGAAAGTTTATCTTTCTTCTTTATCTTTCAGAATTTAAACTGCCAGATTTGTGTTAATTTTTTTACTTCCATCTTTTGAGAATATGAAAAAGTTAACTATTACCCTTCTCTCTTCTGATGTGAAAAGTGTCTTGAAAGCCTCTTTCCAATCTGCTTCTTATGTAATTAAACATGCCACAACGTGTTTTATGACACTAATAATATTGTAACCAGTGCTGCTGCTTCTGGGTCAGTCAAGATTTGTTTGGTTACATTGTGGAAATCTTCCTGAAGAAGTTTAAACTGAAAATTTAAATTCTCCCCTTAGTAAAGAAGTTCACTTTAGCCCTTCTGCAGCTGTGTTGTTTAAGGGGTTTGATGAGAGGGGAAAGTTGATTCAGGGGTGACCCAAATCTTCCAACTTTCCTTTTTTAAGGCAAATAAAAACTTCCCTTACATCTCTCCTCTGTTTTTCAAAAAAAAACATTTCAAACAGCAAGGTGCCAGCAAGCAGAATAAAAAGAAAAACAATGACAAGATGGGTCCAAAAAGAAAGGATAATCCTCTCAAAATCAAGGTCAATGGTCCAAGTGACAGTTTGCCTATTCAGGCTCTCCCACCCATCATGACAATCTCTCTCCCTCTCTATCTCCCTGAGTCTACATCTTCTTTTGTGGCACCAGATTGTTTTAGACAAATGGGGTTTGAATGTCACCCAACAGGGGTATACCTGAAATGGGAATCATCCTTTCATTGCCGGGGAGTCTGCCTTGCCCAAAAACTAAATATCCCTATATCTCTCAGTTCTTCCACTGAGTGGCCTCCCAAACCTCTTGTATCAGAGGCACATGGGATATATGCAAATGATCTTTATGAACATCAGGTGTTTCAGCTCATTGGCGTTTCTGAATGCCCATGACTTGTTTTGTCATTTTACTGGACAATTTCAGGCCAATAAAGCCAAACCCCACTAGCTGTGGATATGCATATTTCGGCCTTGTTATGATTTCAACTTCAACAAATCACTTAGCTGCCTTAATGTTAAAGATGTTAAGAATACCACCATAAAAACTATCACATCTTTCATGCATTGGCATTTGGCTAGAGTAATCTCTTATCTTTCAACTACACATTCAAAACACATGCAAAAAGATCAGCACACTATTTTCTTGTTGAACAAGCTATCGCCTGTTCTGTCAACGCCAGCTAAAACTGCCATATGCAAAGGAATACTCTTATCTCAACTCAAGTATGGACTATTCCATTATAGCTGCAGCCTCAAAAAAAATGGCACCATCTTACAAACCATCTCTTGAGGCAATGTAGCAATTGTCTCATGTACACCGACAAACCCTCTACTAATAATTCACCCTAGTACATAGTGTGAGAGATATATCTACACCAAGAATCTTGGATCCATGCTATCCACACTCAAAACAGTAACACAGAAAAAGTTCTCAACTCACCCATTGCACCCCATAGACACCCCAGAGACAGTTTGCACCTGGCACCTCTAGGCTTTTGGATGCTGGCAAAGGCTCTTGCCTCCCACATAGTGCCTTTTTAGGCAAAGTTTCGAAAACAAACTTACCGATGTGAAATTTGCCAGTCATAATAAAATAAGAGTCATGATGCTAAACGCTAGGAGCTGAAACCAAAAACTGCACTCCCTGGAAGCACTTCTGTCACTAGAAGATGTAGATGTCTGTGCAGTCACAGAAACCTAGTTCAAGGCTTGAGAGATTATCACAGCCTTGCAGACCTGGTCTGATGAAGCGACATGAGCAGTCGTGAAAGTGCTAATATTATCCCATTTTTATTTTTTGCTAATAAACGTGGTGGTTGTGTAGGTTTGGTGCAGCTTTCTTTTTTCATACGGTGAAAATTTCACTCCCCTATCCCTTCCAAATCTGTCACAAACCTTATCCCAACCCCAACCTACATATCTGAAGAACAGGTCATCAAAGCTTTCTCCAAGGCAAAAAACACAGCCTCTATGGGACCAGACGGCATCCCAGTATGTCTTCTAAACAGGCTAAAACATGAACTAGCATCACCATTAATTGCACTTTTCAGTCTTAGTCTTAACCACATGCTTTGCACCTGTGGAATGGAGAACAGCAGCAGTTATTTTCCTCCACAAAGATGGCCTAGCAACAGACCTAGTGAATTACAAACCCATAAGCCTGACCAGCCTCATTTGTAAGGCCATGAAATGTTATCATCATGGACCTCATAAGTAAAGACACATACAACCCTTAAACCCTGTATACTTCCCAATTCAGCTTTGTCAAAGGCAGATCCTGCCTGTTAAATCTTGCGGAATTTTTCAAAAATGTGACCGGGGCCATAGATGAGGACAAATAAACTTATCTAACTGAATGTAAACTCCTTCATTGTAAGATGGGTTACTAACTAACTCACAAACCTTCAAAGTGGGTGACTCCACATCAACCAGCAGACCTGTTACCAGTGGGGTGCCACATGGGTCATTGCTGGGCCCCGTACTGGTTGGTATATACTTTTCAGAAGTTCAAGTCAAAACTAAGGGGTTGTGGCTGACCATGTTTGCAGAGGACCACAAACTGGGTGCAATTATTGATGTTAGTGTACTCCAGGAGGTTCTTATGCAGACCAACGACTGGTGTCTTAGTCACGGTCTCCACTGAATGCAAAGTAATGCATCATTATTCTCTTCAGCACAAACAATGTCCCTTCACACTATCAAGTCAACAACAATATCCTAAGTACCCACAAAGTGGTAAGGGACTTGGGCTCACAAGTTGACCAAGACCTTAACTTCGACCATGGTGTGTCTACTGTAGTAAGGAAAGCTTTCTACATAGCACACTTGATTAGTAAAGGCATCATCTCGAGAGCAAAAGAGATTATAACTCCTCTGTACTAGGCACTAATCCGATCCATAATTGATTATAAAGCCCCATTTGGCATGTACTGTACAAAGCACCTGCAGCAATTGGGAGACCTCAGAGGTTTCTAACAAACAAGATGAAGGGACTCCAGCACATTCCATACACAGACCGACTAAAGTCCCTGTCACTTTACTCTGTAGCAGATAGACTTCTTAGGGGAGACTTATGCTTGACTTACATAGTGATCTCAGGCCCATACCTAATTAACTTGCTGCTTATCCATAAATCAAATGGGTCTATGGCCACCTGTTCCAGGGACATAAATATGGCCTACAACATAAATAGAATATGCTGGGGGGACAGATTTATCTCCCAGTGACTGCAGCATCTTTGGAATAGGCTAACTATTCATGTGAAACAGAGCACCTGTATGACACTGTTCAAAAGGATCCTGGACAAGTGGATGGGACACCATAAACTCTTACCAGGAATAGCACCCACAACCCTCCTGGACATGGGCAGTCATTACTAAACACAATCTTGGGTATTAACTAAAATTTCTATGGCATTATATTGGGATAAAACAGCTAGGGTTGAAATGACCTCCGGGTCGATAGCATTGTAATCTCCTGTGATCCTATGATGATCCTAAGAGAAAGAGGAATAGTGTACTACTCAAGACTCTTCTTAGTAACAAGAAAAGTGGGGTAATAGAGGACAATCCAGTTGTTATGGAGACTAACCTGGTTCCTGATAGTCCCCAAATTCAATGTACTGAATCTTCAAACGCTCTTAACCATGCTTTTCCTGCAGGCTTACTTGGTCACTCTTAAGTCTTAAGGATGCTTATCTCCATATTCCCATAGCAAAGGATCACAGGAGGTATCTCGCTTCAAGACAGGTAGGAACAGTTTTTAAATTTTTGCATTTCCCATTGGCTTGTCTACTAGTGTTCAAAAAATGTCTGACTCCAGTAGTTGATTTCTTCAGAACAAGGGTTGAGCAGATATACCCTTACCTAAATGATTGCCTAATCTAAGCAAAGTCTCTGAATTAGCTGGAGGACTGGCTTTACTTGACAGTGGCTTACCTTTCAATTTAGGATTTTTCCTGAGCATAAAGAAACCCAGTCATACTGTCTCAAACAGACTGGTGTTCTTAAAAGCTCTGCTAGATATAGAAAAATAAATGGCCTTTCTCCCACAGAAAAAAGTTGTTTTTCCTGACCCGGTATTTCAAGTCACTAGTCCAAAAGGACTCAGTGCTGGCCAGGATATCTTGAGAGCTCGGGGATACATGGTTGCCTGCATTTGTATGATTCTCCTGGAAAAGCTGCACAAGAGGACAATTCAATGGTTCCTCGCAAATGTATGGGGCTAGCATAAACACTGCCTGAGCTTCATGATAAAGCTTCTTGCATGGCTGTAAAAAAAAAAAAATGTTATGGTAGATATAGGCCTACCATAAGTATGGGACAGAGGTTTCCCTTTCAATGCCACTTGGGGAGTCGAATTGTGATGTCAGATGCTTCAGACTTAGCCTGTGGTGCTCACTCAGGAAGTCTTTAGGTACAAGGGAAGTGGGAGACAACTTTAGTCCAAACTCTCATCTACCAAAAGGAGATTATGGCAGGGCATGATGGCATTCAAAAAGTTGTTGAAACCAGACACTGTTTTGGTAAAAACAAACAACATGACAGTGCTGTAGTGCATAAAGAGGGAAGTATCCATTCCTACCCACTCTGCCTCCTAGCGTGCAGCTCTGGCAGGTGATACAAGAGATGGGGTTGCTCCTAATAACTGAGTACCTTCTGGGAGAAAGCAGCGGTTTGAAAAAACATCTGATGAAGTCTGTTATAAACCCCCCCCCCATAAGTGGATGCTAAAAAAGCAGAGGTATACTAGAAGTAGATCTTTTTGCCTCCAAAGAAAATAGACAGTTAAAGTCTTGCTCAAGGGCTAAAGACAATAGCGACTGGAGGACAGACACCTTCTCCTTTCCATGGACTGGTCTATTTTCATATGCCTTCCCTCCATACCTGTCATCCCCAGTTTACTAATAAAGATCAGAGAGCAAGGGCAGGGCATGATCTTGATTGCATCATTCTGGCCAAGGCAGCTTTAGCTCCCTCTGCTACACAACATGTGCAGACAAGAACCTTGGTTGCTTCCACAGGAGGTGGATCTCTTGACTCAGAGCAAAGGAACCACCATGCACACTCTGTAGGATGTGATATTTATTCCTAAAAGCCATCACTCAGACAAGTACATATTAACTGTTATAAAAGAGGCCAGAAAACCCAGTACTAGGAAGTTATACATCTCAGAATGAAAAAAGATTTACTCTCTGGTTCCAGACCAAGGACCAATGACCTTTACTAGCAACCCCCCTAGGTCCTCACCTGTCTGGCTGAGCCCTTCATCAAAAGTCTCTTTTACTTCTCCAACAATTAATGCCTCTGCCATCTCTGCCTGACCATGCAAACCCTCTGATTTCCCAACCTATAATGAAACGGTTGCTCAAGAGCACCATCCACCTGAGAAGTTAGCATAAAGGCTGCCTCTAAGTGGATCTCTAACTGCATTAGCTTTTGCGATAAGCACCATGGCAAAAGAGGTACCATGCCACATTATAACCTATTTCAGCAGAGCCACAACTGCTGTTGTTGCTTTTATCAGGAGACTACACACCAAAAAAATCCTGAAGGCAGCCACCTGGTCTTCATTTCACACATTTGCCAGACACCGCAATCTGTCCTCTTCCCCTAGAGACAGAACTGGGTTTACATCTGCAGTTCTGCTATCCTCTGCTTGACTCCATCTCATAAACTGTGCATCCTACAGTTTTGGGAATGTCCCCAATGAGTTTTTACTGCAACAGTGAAACATGATGAACATAGTACAGGTGTGTCTACTTACCATAAATGTAGATGTCTGAGTGTCTTCAATGTCGCGATAGTTATGAGTTGGGTTGGGCTTCGTATAGATTTCTTTTTTAGATCCTGTCCCCATCTAAATTACCCATGGTTCCTTTACCCTAGCCCTGATGGGGCCGGTATGGGTGATTTGTCCTTCTGAGTGTGGAACTCCAGTCCTGGGAAAGCTAGAAAGACTTGAGAAAGGGGTGCCTGCCAATAGAGCTTATACCGTGGGTAATGAGGTGGCCTGCCTGAATAGGCAGAGGGTGCAAAATCTCTGGTATTCTGGCTGACCAAGAGTTTCCACAGTAGAAAATTCTATTGAGTTATTAGTGCAACAGTGAAGACACTCAAACATCTGCATTTATGGTAAGCCAACACAACTGTACTTTTACAAGCCCAATAATGTAAATTCATAGAAAATTTAGGTTTCTAAAGAAAAATACAGTATTGGAAGGTTTTCCCCAGCAGGAGCTTTATCTGCCCAGCCCTTAAGAATCATCAGCAGACCATCAAATCTACGAAGCTCATAGAAGGAGCGTACTTGAGTAGCAAGAAAGTACTGAAGCTTTTGGTGCTCTAATTATCTTTTATATGAAACTGTGATCAAATTCCTGACAGAGCACAAGGAAGGCACCATGAAGCTTTGAAAAACTTGCAAGGTTGGTCATATTCTTGGCAGAACATAACCCAAATAACTTACAACCATACCAGTGAGCTAATGTTGAACATACTTCTGCCACAGCTCTTGGAGAACAGGTTCCTATACTCATGGTAGGTCTAGCAGGCATTTTTTTATTCTCCATTAGATCATCTCCCTGTATTATGTGCTGCCTGGTACCGTGCACCTTCTTTGTTTGGTTAACGATGAAACCTTCCTGAAAACAAGCGAGTAGAACCAAAACAGTAAACAATATTACATATTTTAGAACTGAGTTCTTCGTTTTTGTGGTATGTATTAGTTTATCAGTTTTGTTTGGTAGACAATCATTCCTCTGCGTGTATTTCCAGTGTGTGTGTGTGTGTGTGTGTGTGTGTGTGTGTGTGTGTGTGTGTGTGTGTGTGTGTGTGAGTTTTTGTTTGTTTATGTGTATGTGTGTAAGAGAGAGAGAGAGAAAGAAACAGTTGATGTCCTATTCTACTTTTGCAGTATTCTTACCATAAGGGATTCCCAGCCTTGGGCGGCCCGATGTCTGGCCAGTATACCAAAGCCTTTTACTACCTAAGGTAGTAAGCTGTATGTTGCACGTATGCTCTTTGCATACATAGAGCATAAAAGCCACGTCCAGAATGACCATCTTTAGAACATCTCTGCTGCCAGTCCAAACTCCATTTTTGATAGTCTGCTTGCCCGAATTGTTTGGTGGTGTATTAAGCCATTCTGCTAAGTGCCCCATTGGGGTTTTCTTTTCTTACTTACTGGTATTTTTTGCTGTGAGTTTTTTTTCTAGTTATCCAGAAAAGGCAAGTGCCAGTGTGGTAGACAAATTCCACGTTAAGATAGTCACGAGCACTGCTTGTTTTGCTTAGGGCCCACTCATGACCACAAAACTTGCCGTATGTGGCAGGCCTTTGTGCCCAAGACTTTACATAGTTGTCTGTCTTCTCTTGCTATTTATTTGGAAAATCAGCATCTCAAACTTTTAGCGAAAGGCACTATGGAGGGTACTTCTAGGTCTGCCGTTGAGTCTTCACTGAAGAGAAAGGCCAAAAAAACAAGTTCTGGCTCTTTCGCTGTGCCTCCTACATCAGTTATCTCTGAGGCTGATGAAAGCCTGGAGGTATGCCCAGTTCTGGGGTCAGATTCTTTGGCTGGACCACTTCGGAGGCTGCCATAGATTCGATTACAGGCATGTCCTTCGAGGCATTGCAGACATCTGTTTCAAATGGTAAGGGGGAGCCAAGACTTATAATAACTGAATGGCCTGGAGGGTTCCTCATATTCTAAATGGCCTGGAGGGTTCCTCATATTCTGGTGAGGGCTGAAGTTCTGATGACAGTAATAGAGTGTAGGCCGATGTCAGGTCCTTCTGCTTTTCATAAGGCTGACATATAATTAAAGAAAAAGCAAAAAATAAAGCATGTTTCTTCTCACAGGATCCCTCAAAGTGAGTGGCAGAATTTTACCCGGGCTTATTTAATGCTTTTATGGCACTTAAGCCTCCTTTGCGGGTCTCTCTTCCTGCTCCCCCTTGGACATCTTCCCCTCACAAGAGGCCAAGGAAGCAGGACTCTTCTGATTATGAGGTTTCCTGGGATGAGGAATCCTTGGCCTAGTCCACCCAAATTCCATCACCTTTGGAATATGCTTCTCCTGAAGAGGAATGTACTAGTCCAGAATCTGCTATTCAGGAGATTACTTTTGGGAATACTATTGCTAAAATGAGGGAGTACTTCAAATGGGATTGCTCCCTAGTTTCAGATGTGCAACAGAGATGATATGGTTCTTACGAATGGAGTCTCTTTCACCATCTGCTGTCCCTGCAGTTTTACCCGCTTTACTGGATGCGTTTTCCTCAGCATCTCAGGCTTCTGATTCTCAGCCCCCTGCTCCCAAGAAGCCTGACAATTTCTGCAAAGTGCCTGATGATTACAAATTTCTGTACAAGTGCCCATTTGCTGATCCTTTGTTGGTCTTTGTGGCTTCAGATAAGAACTACTAAACTTTTTCCCTCTGATAAGGAGAGTAGGACAATGGAAGGACTGGGAAAGAAGGTCAGTACTTCTGCCACTCTTGCCTTTCATGCTTTTAACTACCTCCTGTCCTAAGCTTCTCAAGCTATTTCTGATCTACCAGAGTCTGAAGGGAAAAAGTCTGCCTTGTCTTTGTTAGGGGCTTCTTCTCAGGTGGCTTGTCATTCCATTAAGTGCAGCTGTGATGCAGCAGAAGTATCATCTAGGGCCACTGCATCAGGATGTGTGTTGAGAAGATATTCCTGGCTAAGGCTTCAGCCTCTGCCAGATGACATTAAAGCTAAATTGGTGGATGCTCCTCTAGACAACAATGGCTTGTTTGGTACTGCTGCTGCTGACTTGTTCAAGTCTTTGCAGGAAAAAGGCAAGGAGTTAAAGGACTTGAATCCTCTTTTGATGTCACCAGTGCCTACGTTTCAAAGGAATTACCCTTCCAAGCTAGCTTTTGTTCGGAGACAAAATAGTAAGAAAAGTGGACGGCAGCCATTTCCACCTAAGATTACTCAGGTTTCTTCTGCACAGAAGCAGCTCTTTTAATGGCAAACCAGGTAGTATCTGACTGTTACTCTTCTTTCAGCCTCTCTCCTCTCTCACTTCATTTCACTCGGTCTCTTCCAGTTTGCTCAAGCATTACCCAAGACTTGTGGGTTCTTTCAGTCATTCTAAAAGAATATTTCATGGTTTGGAAATCCCTCCCTCCATTCATGGGCATTCCTCAACTGCCTCAGGAACGGTTACATTTGTTCCGAGAGGTACTTCAAGAATTGTTGCATCAGGTAACTATTCAGTGGGTTCCACAGGATCTAAGGGGGAAAAGATTTTATTCAAGAATGTTTTTGGTTCCCAGAATGGAGTGTCCTTGGAAACCCTTTCTGGATCTGTCTCATCTAAACACCTTCCTAAAGATTTCTTCTTTTCGCATGCCGTCTCTACAGACTTTGTTCCCTTTACTTCTTCTTCAGGTTTTCATGGCTTCTGTGGATATCAAGGATGCCTACCTTCACATACCTATTCATCCCCTTTACAGGAAATTATGTTTCTCTGTTACTTCTTGGCATTTTCATTTCTTTGCTTTGCCCTTTGTTCTTTCTACTGCCCCAAGGGTATTCACCAAATGCCTAGCTCCTGTGATTGCTTTTTGCAGGCTTCAAGACATCCAAAGTGTTCCTTGCCTGGGCAATCTCCTGTTTCAGGCATCCTTTCCAGAGATCTTACTGCAAAACCTTCACTTTGTCATTACTGTTTTGCAAAGTCTGGATTTCATAATAAACTTCAAAAAGTCATGTTTTACACATTCTCAAGATCATATTTTCCTAGGATGCAGGATTCAGACAGTGCCTATGCTGGCATCCCTGCCTCCACCAAAGGCCTTGACTCTCATTGCTTTCTTTCAAAATCTTATTTCTGTGACCTCTGTCTCAGCCAGAGAATTTCTGAGACTTCAGGGATTTATGGCATTCACCATCCCTATGTTACCTTTAGCCAAGCTCCACAAGAGGAAATTTCAGTGGTTCCTGAAGTCAGTCTGGCCACAACATGCACATCCTCTAGAATTTACAGTTCCTCTTCTTCCCTGTCTAAAGAAGGAGCTTCAGTGGTAGATTCAGCAGTTGTCTCTGAACCCAGGCCTACCTTTTCATCCCACTCTTCCATTACAAGAACTGTTCAGAGACTCCTCAGGGGTAGGTTGGGGAGCAGCCTTTGGCACAATGAGAGTGCAGGGAGGTCTGGTCTTCTCTTCAGCAAAGGAGCACATCAACATCAAAGAGATGAGAGTGCTCCTACTGGCCCTGTAGGCCTTTAATCCTCTTTTCTCTCCAGGCCCTTGCAAAATATTTACAAACAGCACCACAGTCCTGTGGTATGCATAAAAGCAGGGGGAACAACATCTTACCTACTCTACAGCCTTGCCCTCAAGGTATGGGGACTTGTGGTTCAGCATCATGTGACTCTTCAGGCAATTTGTATTCCTTCAGGTCAAAATTATGTAGCAGACACTCTAAGCAGATCCTTGACTCAATCCCATGCATGGATGCTTCACAGGTATGTGTTTCTAGACCTTGTCAACAAGTGGGGTACTCCTCAAATAGATCTTTTGCCTCCCCTCTGAACAGACAGCGCCTCTATTTTGTGCCAGAGTCCCAAATCTTCTGGTTTGGAAGATGGACTCCCTCTCTTTTTCTTGGAATGGGATGTTTTCATATGCATTTCCTCTTCTTCCTCTCATTCCGAACATTCTGTTCAAGATTCAACAGAACAAACCCAAAATCTTGCGGGTGACTTCCTTTTGGCTAAGACAACATTGGTTCCCTCCTCTTCTGCATTTAGCCAAGGGCAATCATCACAAGTTGCCTCACAGGGTAGACCTGATCATACAAGACAAGGGATCTCTGATCCATACCCACCTGTCTACTCTTCAGCTGACTCTGTGGGTGATAGGATTTTGATTCCTTACAGACACCTTTTTTTCTGAGGATGTGCTTAGGGTTCTGCAGGAGACCAGGAAACCCAATGCTATCAAATCCTACATATCCAAATGGAAGAGAGTTTCTGTCTTGTGTCTTTCATGTAACCAAAATCCACTTTCTGTGGATGTTCCAGTGGTTCTTTCTTATTTCTGTGAATTGCTCAGTGCTGGGTTGGCTTACTCTTCTGTCAAGTCACACTTATCAGCTATTTCTGCTTGTTTGCCTTTATCTCTTCCTTTAGCTGCTAGGTTTGAGGCAAAAGAATTTCTTAAAGGCGTCCTTCACATCCGACCTCACAGGAAGCCAGTTCCTCCTCCCTGGGATCTTAATTTTGTTTTGGAGAAATTGACTTTTGCTTCTTTTGAGCCTATAGCTTCAGCTGCCTTGCAACATTGCTCTTGGAAGATTGTTTTGTTGTTAGCCAGTACTTCAGCCAGACAGGTGTTTGAGCTTGTAGCCCTTATGGCTTGTCTTTCTTTTTTGGCTTTTCATAAGGGCAGGGTGTCCTTGCGTACTAATCCTTCTTTTAAGCCAAAGGTGGTGAATGAGTTGTCACTTAACCAATCTATTCATTTACTACTTTTTTCCCTTCTCCACAATCTCCTAGTGAGAAGGTACTACACACCTTGGATATGTGTATAGACAACTCGTATTTTATTTGGATAAGACAAAGGCTATCAGGAAATCTGATCAGCATTTTGTTTCTTTTCATCCCAGGTCTTTGGAATGGCTGTTTCAAAGCAGACAGTTTCTTTTTGGATTTCTAAAGCTATTTCTTTTTCTTATGTTTTTCATGGTAAGACTTTTCCTTTCTCTGTTAAGGCTCATTCTACTAGGGCTGTGGCTTCTTCTGCCTGGATGTTAGTGCGTACTTTCACCAAGCACTACAAGTTGGATGGAATTTCCAGAGCTAGAGCTGGTTTTGCTAGGGCCATTCTTCATGGTTTTCTAGAGAGCTCTATGGGTCCTTCCTCCTCCCAACTTTCTTCCTGAGATTTGGCCCTCTCCCTTATGTTAAGAATCCTGCGAGAGTAGAATAGGATATAGTCTAATTGTATAAAATCTTACAGTATTGAGAGATGTCCTTCTCTTCACTGTTGCAGTATTCAATCCATCCTTCCTATCTCCTAGACGGACCTTTTCCTCTTCTGGATGTACTGTTAACCTCTTTTCATTTATTTTCCTTGGACTGGGGTTCCTACTGGGGCATTCAGTTCTGAGGATGGTAAGTCCGGACGCCACGTTTATGCCTTACATACATGAGGAGAATACTTGTGACGTATAGTAAAAGGCTTTGGTATACTGGCTGGATATCGGGTTGCCCAATGCGGGAAATCCCTTATTTTAAGAATACTGTAACTGTGAAGAGAAGGATATCTGTTGTTATGGTAAGGTTTTACACAACTATAATTTTGCTTCTCAGCCATGTCATCCTCTGCTAATGCATGCTACATTGTTACAAAAAATGCATGCGGCATTATTAGAATAAGTAACTTGACACTCACTAAAAAATAAATGGAAAAGAGTTCACCATTAGTGAGATTCTGTAATGCTTCCTCAGTGGGCATGAGGTTACATGGTTCCTAACCCCACATAATGAAACCAGAGAAAGACATTTTAAAAATGAAGGACTGTAAAGTAAACAAATGCCTTTTGTAACCTTTAAGCTGTTTATTTTTCTTTCAGAGTAATAGTAATAAAGAAAAGTCAGTGAAAATATAAGTAGATCAGATTTACATATTTTGTAGCTCCCTTGCTGTGTTGAACAAACAGTAAAGAATTTGCAAAATGCTTTGGCTACAAAGATAGTATTCTGTGCACTGGCACCTTTCTTTCTTTCATCTTTCACTTAATAAGCTTTCTTTCAGAAGTATGGAGTGTTTTGTACTGAATTATGCATTTTAAGCCAGTACTGGCTATATGTAGCAAAGACATAAGACTCAGAAGTGCCTGACTGCTTAATTAGTCAGTATAAAAAAAAATAATTTATCAAAGGAGCATCTGTTGCGTTTGATACACCTGATGGCTATATGAGGCAGGGTGACTAGAATGAAGTTGTGCTCATCTTTTTCATCAACAGTAATGTACTTCATTTACATGTGAACTGCTAGAGTGACAGATTGCAGAGGTTTATTTAGGTTTTGGATGTTCAGTAGGGCTAATGTGAAGTTATGAAAGTAAGTAAAATAAAAAAAAAAAGCACAGGAATATTATCCTTCCCCCATACATACCACACATGGAATGTACACAGATATATAGTCCACGATTCCAAAACAGTACACATGCCAGGAATTCTTGAACTGAAAAAAAAATATGAGGAAACATTTCATTAGTTGAATAGCTCATAATTCTGATATTACTGAAATGAAGTTGTAGTCTGTGGCTTGGAAATTTGAATGTAATGATCTGTATGATGACTATCAGCATTATTTTTCATCTAAGGGGCATCCAACAGCTTTTTCCATTCAGCTTCTCCCTTGTGGTGGCTTTCTGATCCTCCAATGAAGTTTCAGCTGTCTTATTTCTTCACGAGGGTTAGAAGTGTCTTCTTTCACTATTTTGGCTTGCCCTGGTCTCTACCTGATTTGCATGCTGTGTTCCCCTCTACCTTCATAAGCTGCAAGTCCTTATTAACTTGAAACATTTCCCCCACTCCTCAAAGGAATTCAGTTTGACCCACGCACACCTAAATTCTTCTAATCTTTTAACTGTATTACCCGCTCCAGGAATCTCTTCAGTCATCCATCTCTTTTTCATGTGCAAAATCTCCCTTGGGTTGTCCTCTGTGTATTTTTAAATTGTGTTCTTTTGAAGTCCTACATCTCTTTTCTTTAAAACAATGTGCACATTTAAACTGTCTTGGTCTTGTTAGGTATCTAACAATTTCTGTCTTAACCTCTATTTGTCACCTTTCTTCAACAGTAACAGTCAGCTTTTCTAGTCTCTCTTCATGCACCATATCTGTTACCCTATTGTGAACTATTTAGGTCCTTAGAAAAGCAAGGTGTTTGACACTGCACATCGTACTCATGGAGAGTTTTCAGTTTTCTGTAAAAGGGTATGTTCTTGTTGTCTACAAATGCTTACTTGCTAACATTCCACCAGACTTAACCTTCCTTATTGCTTTTTTGTACTGGTGCTTGCAACCTGACATTCCACGTTCATGCCTCACCTACCATTTTGTCATCTGATATTTCCAAGCTGTCCTTTTCCTCATTAGATGTGGCTACTTCCCCTCCTGTTGTGTGTTTCCTTCTTGGATTTTTGGTATTATTTTTACTATTCATCCCTTTGAATAACGTTGCATTATGAACAAGAAGGTGCTTTTTAAGGACATTTTGCAATGAAATTTGTCAACACATTGAAAAAGATTAATCCCATTTCTAATCCATATGGTACCTCACTTGTGATCATGCTTTGGTCTGGATGGGTTACATCTGCTGTCACCATCTGTGTAATATTTTCTTTTCAGTGTAACCACCATAGGACCAACAGAAGATCTGCCTTACTTTATCAAAAAACTTTTGTCTAGTACCAAATCAGGTCTCTTACTAATGTGTCAAGTACAAAATTACCAGAGCACCTATCTGTTCAACATCAGTAGCTGCCATCTCAAAGAACTTCATAGTTACCTGGCATGACGTGAATTAACACTAACACGAGTCTGAATGGTAATGAGGATCCTGTTTTTTGGAGACTTCTAGATACTCCCTCGTTCTTTCTTTTGTGATAGCATTGGGTTTTGACCAAATGGTATTAGCTGCTTCATACACCTTACCTTTTAAGTTACTTAGCATACCGCACTCAAAGAGTTTGATTTCAACCCAAATGCTTTTAATACAGAATTTTCTCCATGCGGTCTTAGGAAACTGAGTATAAGTGATGCTTTATCTCAAAGCAAAGGATAAGACAAACATAAACTAAAAGATTATCACTCGTTTACCAATAATTGTTGCCTGATTAATCCTTTTTACAAACACCAATACGTCTCAGCATCCGTTTATTCACTGGTATTAGTTTTTAACACCGATAGTTAGCTCAGGTAGTGCAAAAGGTTATAGACCTGTCTCCCAGGTGACTCAGGACTGATTAGTAGCTTGGATGACTGATGAAACAGGTCATGGAGAATGGGCATATATCCATCCTTGGGAAGGGAGGTTGAGCTGCCTGTAGCATGCACTACTACTTTGGTGGAGGGATTAGTTTGCAGAAGACATGACCTCAGGAGTACGAGTTAGGTTAAACAAGCAACAGATGGGTGGCAGCCTTCCTAATAGGCTTGCTGAGGCACGTACCCAGATAGGTACGGTGTTGCCTCATAATGATCATGTGGTTCATTCATTCCCCATCCAGAAGATGGAGTTAGGACCCATATAAATGTTGTTGTAGCCTGGATGTGGGTTTGGATGCATGCAGCTCTCTTGTTGTTTTTGTGGACTCACCACCACAGAGGAATGAATGGGCTCAAGACTGACTCAGGCAGGCTTAATGGTGGACAGGCATGGGGGGAAAAATTCTGAAAGAGATCATGAGACCATTTTTCCTCTGATTCCAGATTCTGAGTTAACAAGTGATCTCCATAAGTCCATCCCTTTCTTAGTTCATCTTTCAGGTCACACAGAGTTTCTTTAGCTGCATTTTCAGCTCCACCAAAACTTCTTCATTTGCTTCTTAGTTATATACAAACTGTTGAACTCACATCACTGCAGTATTGTCCTCTGGTGTTCTGACTAGCAGATTCCCCCCACATTCGTTTCTGTCAGGCCAGGCAAAACGATCAAGTGTAACATATTATGCAACACCACACACCTGGAACAACTGTTACTGTTTAGTCTTATCTCACTTACTCAAAATATCCTTACTGAACATAAGAGCTGAGCTGTTCCACCTGTTCTGTTGCAGCAGTTTCATTTACATTCTTTATTTTTCTTTTTAGTTTATTTTTTCATTGTTTTAAGACTGTCATCTGGTCACACTCTCTACATCCACCCAGTAGGAAGGGCATGAGCATCAACAGAGAAACTGTGTGTGTTTCAACTCTTTGCAGTTAAGTCTGCACTCTTGTCTCCCTGGACATATTTATTTCTCCTTTCAACTCTGAAAGCGCAGTTTTTCTGTTGAAAGTAGAAAAGGTATGTAATCTATTGTTACCTAAAAAAAAACTTTTATGTTATCACTAGTAAATGTATTTGCCACATTAGGAGTGATAGAGATAGAGCCAAAATGGATATGTTCTGCATCCAGCAAGCATGTTAAGTGTTTTTTATTTTTAATATAAGTTGTTAAAAAGGCATTACAGTTTTTTATTTAGGAAGTAATATGAATGTGAAATTAGAATTTCTTGGGAGCAGCCAATTCTCACATTTCGGAAAGCTGAACATACATTTGAAGTTTAATTTTTAGTAGTAAACAATGTAGTGTGTTTTTATTTGGGAACAAGATTTGCCGGTTTCATACTATATTAAAGTCACCCTGCTCTCTTTAGTATGTAAATGTGTTTCGTACACAAAACCTTTGCAGTACCACTTGTAACTAAAAAAAAAAAGGCTCTTAGATTTCTCACTGGAAAAACAAGAAATCTCTCTCTTTATATGTAAAACACTTTGACATATATTGTCATAAAAGCGTAGCTCTTCCATCTGAATAGTCCTTTAGATAAAACCCTCTCAGACCATTGTATACCAACCAAACAGCGCACAAACTTTCTCCTTGACCTGTCATGGTCAGTCTATTCATCCCTTGTATCTTCCACTTAACTTGAAGAATCACTGCATTTTGAGGGATGTATATGATCCGTCTCTCCATATTTCTTGTTATTGTGCTTTCAACTTTCTATTGCCACCTTTTCAGTAATGACACCTACATCTGATTTGAAAGAAGCCCTTTGAAAACAGTGTGAAAAGTCAGATTAAATTCCACATTCTACACTTCTGTAAATTGTAATCTCTAAGCATAGTTTAAGAAAAGTCATGCTTGTATATAAGCAACACATCCGTTTGCTGTACGTAATTGCCCTAATACATGATGCTCATCATTAGATCACTGTTGCAGTAGTATAAATCTATATGGGATGTATCCAGCCAAGTGTCACATGCCTGGGCAGTATGCAGAAGCTTTTAGGTGCCTTCCACATGTACCATATGGCCAAGGAAGCATGTGAGTGTGCTGGTATAAGAACAGGTATGAGTGCCAAAAATCTAAACTTTCTTGCCTTTGAAGATTTTAGTCATATTCAGTTATCAGCTGCATTTTCAATGTTTTTTGGCTGGCTTGTAGAAAGTTTGGCTAGATAAGTACCCCAAAGGGAACTTTCCCCCCTTTTTGAATAAAAATTTGTTTGAAATTTGTATAGGAAAAAAGGGAAGAGTTTTATGTGGAAGAGATATCATTTATAAAGATTACGACTGAACTTTTTTTTCTTATCTAGGAGAGATGCATGGCATCTGCTTCAGACAGATTTGCTTGTTCTTTGCCCCCAGATGATCATAAGTTGGTTTAACAACCTTAACATTTTCTTAAAAAAATCAGTGACTGAAATCCTTAACTTGTTCATCTGTTTATACTGGCTCAATTTCCTTGAATTTCATCTTTCCAATTACTAAGGAAAGAAAATGTGCAAAATAGGCTTTTAAAGTGGCTCCACCTTTGGTCTTTCCTTCCCAGTGTGTGATGGTCGACTCTGCAGTGGCCCAGTTGGAGTCCTCGGACCGTCCACCAAATATTCCTGACCCCCCCCCGTGCTACTGTGAGGCATGCTTCTAAGGGCTGGGAGCCTGGCACTTCCTTTATGACTGAACATATGGTTACGGCCAAGAAGGGAGAACCCTACTTTCAAAAGGGCCAGATGGAATCCATGAATTGTTGGTCAGAGAAAAGGTAGCAGGCTTGATAATGTAAATATGGATATCCAATACCTTCAGGTCTATCACTTTTGGGACTCCAAAAAAGAAGATGGAGAAGAAAGAAAAAACATGTTTCAGTGTCAGCTGCACAACAGGTAACGCACTTACCTTTGGTGCAGAAGGCTGTGAGTTATCTTCCCATACCAGGTAGCTATAATGCTGACTCTGCGGTGAAATATAAGGGAGGGTTATGTACTCCTGAGCATGCTGCCTTTGGAAGGAATGTTAAATCAAGGCTCTTTCTGCCTAAGGTGATGGTAGTTCAGGTGAATGCAAAAGATCCCACAGCACCTATTGAAAATAGCAGGGGAAATTCTCTAATATCCTGGCCAGATTTCCCCTACTAGTGTAAGTACCACCATGAGTCTCCCCTCTGAAAAGTGGCTACTAGCCTTAGTTGGGACTAACTCAGTTAACAAAGGATAAATAAAAATCGTATTGTAAAACAAAACAGTGGTTATTCTTAAAATGACCTTAGTGGTCGTTAAGCCTAGTACACACCTATGAACTTAATTCTTTACCTTCTACATCTTCTGCTAAAGAAGCAATAGAAGAGCAGTACAGTTTTACTAATTGGCTTGTTCCTTGCAATGTTCTGCATCTTCAAATTTAAAAAGTAAAAAGGTGGCCCTCTCCCTCAGATAGTGACTCCCTGTCAGAGTAGAATAACAGTGCTGGACTACGCTTGCCAGTTGTCCTCTTCAGCTTCTTTCCATTCAGTGATTAAAGATAATATTTCTTCTGATTGTCCTGTAGATGAAGTATCCTTTCCTATCCTTTTCTAGCACAATTGCCAGAATGAAGGACCTCTTCCAATAAGAAGAAAAAACGTATCAAACACATAAAATAGATACTTTGAACTCCTTCAGGTGGATGCTACAAAGTCTGTTGCCATTCCTCCAATCTTTGATGCTCCTAAGGAGACTTTGAGTTCTACATTCTCTTCTCCAGATAAATAGCTATCTGTACTCAAAAACCTGATAGGTTTTATAAAATAAAGCTCATAAGTACCTCATTTGTAACCTTCTTGCAGACCCTGCTGTTGTTTCATTGGCACGAACTCCAATTTTAAACAGTTCTCTACTACTAACCCAGTTCCATCTGACAAGGATGGGAGAGCTATAAACAGGTATGGAAAAAGTCTGTACATCTTCGTTAGCCTTTATGAGAAAAACTTGTCAGGCTCACATGGCCAAATTAATGCTTACAACCTTTGCAGATCTGAGTAAGTCTGTTGCTGATTTACCCTCTTCTGAAAGAAAAAAGTCTCTACTTAACATGATTTTTCATCAGTATCTCAAGCAACCAAGCAGGCTCTTAAATATGCATATGATACAGTTTCCTGGGAAGCTGTCATAGGTTCCATTATGCACAGATGTAATTGGCTGAGATTGCTAAATCTCCCTGAAGATGTAAAAGGACAGATACTCAATGCTGCCTTGGACAAAGAAGCTTTATTTGGCCCTTCCTTTTTAGAAAATTTGTGTTAAGTCGTAAGCTTTCACATGACAAGAAATTAAGTGCAAGTTTATTGAGATTTACAGAAATATGAAAACATATGATTAATTGTGTAATTAATAATACAAATAATACTGGATATCGCAAGATGTGCAACTTCTGTGCAAATATCAGACAGTTTTCTTCAACAACATCCATGGCAACAGTTTGTAAGTCACTTTTTTAAGTATTATGGATATATATATATATATATATATATATATATATATATGGAATATTACTTATTTTCAGACTTACCAACAGACAACAGCAATATGTCCAGTATAGTGTGAAATAAATCAGCATCTTCAGTGAATTGTCATCTCTGCCACATTGGTGCTTCACAATAATACAGCTCAATAAAGTGTAGGTCTCTAAGCTATGACAATATGAATAATAAGTGGCAAATGGATTAATTTCTCCAGTGTAGAACATCCCAGACTAACAATCTTAGTGCCATTTTGTTAATAACCCCTTGCCCTTTCTAATATTGCCTATTATTAGTTGCAAGTGACTTACTTAAAGAAACTAGACCCCAAAACTATATGGGCTCAATAAGATGGTATGGGTGTATACTGGAAGTATACAAAAAAGGCATTATAGGCTTGAGTTAGTAAATGTTGTTTCTACCCCATGCTCTTAACCTTTTGCATTAAACAAATTCCTGAGGTGCTAGTCTAAACCTTGTAGTGGGAGTTGCTTAGAAAGTGTGCTGTTTCATTTGTCTTTCGCTCCCAATCCACATCATCTTTGTATAATTGTTTATTATTAACAGACCTTTGCAGTATGTCTGCAGGTTTCTCACAAGCACTCCCTGTCCTATAATCTTTACTCTTGTGTATTGATATCTTCTCTTTCTTTTTGTTCAAGCCAGGGAGATAAATGCTTGTACCATTTAGGTGTTATTTCAAAATGTATCTTAACAGTTCTCTTAGCTTGGTCTACCTTGTAAGTTAGCATTTCTCATTTAGCAGTTAGCATGACCACTTGGGCCAAAGTTTCCCCAGCTTTTGCTAATCTTGTTATGTGTTGGTGGGAAGAAAGTATGCTTAAGAATGTTCCTTTCTTCCAATATGTGAAATAATATGAGATATACATTGATGATTTGGTTTTTGTTTAGGGAAATAACAATTATTTTATGAATTTGTTGATAAACTCAATAACAGTGGCTCTTAGTTAAAATTTACTTTTACTGGAATTGGTTCTACTGTTAATTATTTGGTTGTTAGAGTTACTTTTGATTCCAAAAATTTTAAGTTTGACATTGGTTTACATAGCAAGGAGGCTTTTACAAATATATTAGGCTATGTCACTTGATTAGTAATGAAAATGAATTATATAGGGAAGTCGAAGTTTTAATCCGTTTCTTTTTAGAAAGAGGCTACCCTATTGAAAAGCTTCACAAAATTAAAAATGAAGTCCTTGGAAAAAGGGACACTTCTTTTCCTTCAATTTTGGCTAAGGGAATTTTGATAAAGCAATCAAGTTATGTTAAAGTGAACTTTGAAATGAGGTGTGCTTTATAAGTTCCGCTTACAATAGACAGTTCAAAAATTATTAATATTGTTAAAATTAATTGAAAGATTGTTCTAAGGAATCCAGATCTTACTAAAGTTATAGATGAACATCCACAGTTTGTTTTTAAAAAAGTTCTAAATCTTAAATTATTACTTGAACAAAATTTGATTAGTGAGTTCAAACTTGGTTGTAGTACAGTTGGTACTTTTGCAACTACCAACTGTAAGCAATGTTGGTTTATAAGCAATCTTAGATGTTAAGTTGTCTATCTCGCCTTCATTCTTGCTGGTGGCTCCGATTCGGCCATCTTCAAAAGCTCGAGAGCTGCTTACTGACTCGAGGCCCCCTATATCCCATGATGCCTGGCGCTAGATACCCAGATCTTGTTTGCTGCTTTCGCTACGAGGTTGCGTTTACTGGCTCAGGTCATATATTTTTCACTTTATTACTATATATTAGGGTTTATTGCATATTATTGGTTTAAATATTTACTGTTTTTTTCATAGTTGTAGGTATTCCTAGTGTTTAACCCCCCTTGAAAACTTTGTTTTCTTATTAGAGAGTTTTTTTTCCCCTCCCTCCCCCCTTCCGTTAGGGTAGGCCGTTTTAGTTAGAGGCTTATCTTTAACATTGTAAATTCTTTCTATAAAAATTTTAGTATTTGTAGGTTAGTTTTAGGCTATCTTATACTATTTTTGTGTGTGTGCTGTTTGGGTGTGGTAACTTGTGTGGACTGTTTGTGTTTTTTTCTAGTTACCAATTCCCCCTTAGTACTCTTTATTAGTATTGTACTTTTCCTTTACAGGAATGTCTAAAGACACTAAAGTGTCAGGATTCAAGAAGTGTGACTCATGCTGTCAGAAAATGTCACTGACAGATGGTCACACTTCTTGTGTCTACCGCTTGGGCTCCCTACACCTGCAGGACTCTTGTTCGGTGTGTCACATCTTTAGTCCAAGAGTCCTGCAGGAGTGTAGGAATAAGCTTATGCTTAGGGGTTTGCTTAAACCTGAAGGATCACCGGCAAAGACTTAGTCAGTGAAACCTTCTAGGCCATCGAAGCCGTTGGCTCCCAGTTCGGAGCCGTCGCTGGGTATGGCTTCTGCTTCAACTTCGGTTCCGGCTGGAACCGAAGTATCTATCTCTACATCAACTTCGGCTCCGGCTGGAGCCGAAGTACCTATTTCCCAGTCGGCTCCGACACTCCTGTTGGAACCTTCAGGGAGTCGAAAACGCTCCAGGTCACCATCCTTGGAGTCAATACACTTGGCTCCAGGGTCTCCCTTATTGCAATCTGAGCGGAGTCATCGATTCCACTCTTCTCGGTCATCTAGGCTATCTGACCATGATTTGGAGAGAGTGGTGAGCAGGCTTTTAAAGTCACAGGCCCTGGTCAAAATGCTATCCAGCCCCCCTCATCAGGGTTCGGCTCTACCTGTTTCTACAATAGTTTCTCCTTCGACTCATCCCTTGAGTTCGGAGCCGGAGCATGCTGTGGCTGGAACCATGGGTCCGTCGGCACCGATACCTCCCCTTTCGGTTCTGTCATTGGCTCCGATCTCTTCCATGGTGCTGTCCTTGGAGGGATCTGGGCACCGGGACTCCCTCGTCGGCTCCAAGGGGGCGAGTGGCATCGGACCCTTGTCCGACCCCGTTCTCCCTCTTGGAGCTTTGGCGCAGGTGAGTTCGGCTCCTACATCGGCTTCGGAGCCGTCTCTCTCAGTGCTGGAAAGGATTCTGGTCTCTTCAGAGCTGGAGCCTTCTCTGGTATCGGGAAGGTGTGCCTTCGAGGTCATGAGGAGTGTGCTGGCATCTGAGTCAGCCTCACGGTCAGCCCTTCGGCTCCTCCCCCCATGGTGCCTGCTCCTGCCTCTGCCCCTCCTCCAAACCCCAAGCGTGGGGAACAAGCGCTCCAAGGCACCCCATTGGGTGTATCTTCCTCTTCCGAGGCCTCCCTCGTTCATTCAGAGGAGCCCCCTTGAAAGAGGAAATGCAAGAGGAAGCATGTAGACTCACCTGAGTCTGTCACTTCAGATACCGACTTGGAGGAGTCGGAAGGGTCCCCGAGATCCCCCTCTGAGGACGTCTCCTTCTCAGACATCCTTGAAATCCTTAGGCAGAGGGGGAACTGGACTACCCTTAACCCTTCCGAGGATGAGTCGGTATTCTTGGATGCGTTTGGTTCCCGACCCTCCACCTCCTGGGTGTCTCCGCTTTTCGATCCACTGATGTCGGTGGTGGCTCGAAAGGCGTGGTCAGCTCCAGACACAATGGAACCAACTCCCCGCAGGCCCACAAAATTCATCACTGCCCCTCAGGACAAGCAATTTCTGACCAAGGGTGTTCCCGTTGATGCCATGGTGGTAGCAGCGGCCACTAAAAAGGAGTTGGCTGAAACTTCTTTGTCTCTCCATCCCCCTAACAAGGAGTCTAGGACGATGGACAGATATGGGAAGTGGATGTTTTCCTCAGCGACCTTTTCCATGAGGTGTCTGAACTATTTGTGCCATTTTACCCGCCTTCAAAGGGATCTCCTTAAAGAGTTAGGAGATACCCTTCAAGATCCATCAGCTGCGGGGGCGGGGGCTCAGGCTAAGATTGCTTCCCAGCTGGCAACTCTAAATTCTGTAGTAAACTCCTCCATGCGGCTCATCTCTTATGCAGCCGATGGAGTGAGTAGGGCCGCAGGCACAGGTGTGGCTTTGAGGAGACACGCTTGGATGCGGCTATGCAACTTTGCGGAACCCTTCAGGGCGTCTTTCACCAACACCACCTTTGATGGTTCTGCTCTGTTTGGACCACAGATGAAGGATACTCTTACCAGGTGTGAGCAGAACTCTCTCTGCTGTTGGAGTCCGTTTTTCCACTCCTTCAAGACCGTATCCCAAGGATCAGAAGAGTGGGAAAATGTGGTTCCGGAAGTCCCAGGGAGATGTGCCTGACACACGTGGAGAGTTCCCCTCCAGGGACAGAGGAGGGAACAACAATAGATGCCGCCCTAGGGACAGAGGGGGTCCACAAAATCAGGGCCAAAGAGAATCCTTCTCTGACAAGCCCTTCCAGCATCCCTGAAGTGCTGCCCGACTGTCCACCTTCGGAGGCAGTCGGGGGAAGATTATCACTGTACCCAAAAGCCTGGCAAAGTATAACACAAGACAAATGGGTACTTTCTATAATATCCAAAGGCTACAAAATCCCCTTATTTTGCACTCCACTCCTTTCCAACAAGTCTCTTCCAGATGTTCCACCCAATCTAAGGGATCAGGCAGTTCAAAAAATTTCAAAACTGCTAAGGAAAAGAGCCATCCAATCAGTCCCAGCAGACCAACAAGGATCCGGAATTTACTCAAGGTTCTTTTTGGTACCAAAAAAGACAGGGGACTGGAGACCCATTCTGGATCTCAGCAGACTAAACAGGTCTGTGCAAAGAACGAAGTTCCGGATGGTCATGCTACAGTCCATTTTACCCTTTCTGGGTCAGGACAATTGGATGTGCTCCATAGATCTTCAGGATGCGTACTACCATATCAAAATGCACAGACGCTCCAGAAGATTCCTCCGCTTCCGGCTGGGAGCCAGTCATTATCAGTTCAGAGCTCTGCCCTTTGGTCTCACCACAGCCCCCAGGGTGTTCCCCAAATGTTTGGCAGTAGTCACCGCTCACTTGAGACGGCAAGGATTCCAGGTGTTTCCAAGACGACTGGCTCCTTACTGCAACCACCAGGCATCACCTGCTGCAAGCCAGAGACTACACCATCCGAACGTGCTCCACTCTAGACATCACAATAAATTTCGAAAAGTCTGCATTGTCTCCTTGTCAATCTATTACCTTTACAGGTGCAAACTTAAACACAAAGGACATGTCAGCCACTCTCCCAGTAGACAGAATGTTAACCATTCGACAGCATGTCCAGGTCTTATTAGGATGCAAAAGGATTCAAGCCAGATTCATCCTAAAAACGTTGGGTCTCATGGCAGCGGCTATAATACTAGTCCCTCTTGCACGTTTTCACATGAGGATTCTTCAGTGGATGCTGTTCAGGCAATGGTCCTTCCAGCAACTCCCATTGTCTCACATGATATTGATCACTCAGTCATGCAAAAACCAACTTGTTTGGTGGATGGTTTCCCCATCATTACACCAGGGCAGACCATTTGTTCTTCCTCCTCCAGTAGCTACGGTGACCACGGACGCCTCCCTGATCGGGTGGGGGTGGGGGGGCATTTTCAGGGCAGAACAGTCCAAGGCACCTGACAGCCTCACGAGTACCATCTGTATATCAATGTATTGGAGATGAGAGCCGTGCTTTTAGCGTTGCAAGCTCTTCAGGACTCTCTTCCCACCGGGACTATTGCAATTCAGACAGACAATATGTCAGTGGTATGGTGCATCAACAAGCAGGGCGGAACCAAGTCATATCCCTTATGTCGAGAAGCACTCAGACTTTGGCAGTGGGCGATCTCTTCCCAACAGTTTCTGATAGCAGCGCACATCCCTGGGAAGTCCAACATTATAGCGGACAGGCTGAGCAGAGCAATTCTCATGCTTCACGAGTGGTCTCTCAATCAGACTGTGGCGGACAAAATCTTCCGCAAATGGGGTCAGCCTTGCTGCGACCTTTTTGCCACCCCCTTCAACAGCAAGTGCGACAAGTTCCTCTCTCTCCTCCCTCTTCCCGGACACTTCCCCAGAGATGCTCTAGTTCATGATTGGCCTCAGGGACTTCTTTGTGCATTCCCTCTATTTCCCCTGATTCCCAAACTAATTCAGAAGGCTACCACATTGGGATGCAAAATGATCCTCATTGCACCTTACTGGCCTCGACAAATTTGGTTCCCTTTCATGCATCATCACCTTCTGGAGCAGCCCTGGACCCAATTCCAGACCTCCTGATCCATCAATCGGGCGGGCTGCACCAATCTCTTCATTCTCTCCAGCTCACAGCTTGGTTTCTCCACTTCCGACATTAGCCAGGCTTCCTAACATTTCCCATTCAGTGCATGAAATCATCTTATCCTCGCATAAGTCCACCACTAGAAAAACTTATGCTAGTAAGTGGAAATGTTTTTCCTTATGGGCAGAGACCAAGAACATAGACCCGTTTTCAGCCCCTGTGCACTCTGTTTTAGAATTTCTAGCAGAACTTTTTCGAACTGGATCCTCTTCTGCCATGAGTTCAGCTAGCTGCAATTTCAAATTTTCATACGGGCCTATCTGATTCAAGCATCATGTCCCATAAGCTTTGTAAAGCCTTTCTTAAAGGGACCACTCTACTCAGGCTCCCAGTAAGAGATTCCCCACCTCCGTGGGATCTAAATTTGATTTTAGCTTCCCTAATACTACCCCCTTTGAACCGGCAGCTTCTTGCTCCTTGAAGTTTCTTTCTTGGAAAACCCTTCTTCTGGTTGCAGTTACGTCGGCTAGAAGAGTTTCTGAACTTCAGGCTCTTTGTGTTCGTCCTCCTTACTTAGTTTTTCACAAAGATAGAGTTTCTCTTTGGACTAACCCTTCCTTTCTTCCAAAGGTTACTTCTGATTATAATTTGAATCAGTCCATTGAACTATCTGTGTTCTTTCCATATTATTCCAACAAGGCAGAATACAAGTTACATCAGTTGGACGTTCATAGACAATTATGCTTTTACCTGCATAGAACCAAGCAAACCAGAAAATCAGACCAGTTGTTCCTGTCCTACGCTGAGGGAAAACGAGGCTTACCGGTGTCAAAAGTCACCTTATCTAGATGGTTGACTTCTACTATTACTTTTATTTATCAGTTAAGAAAAAAAGAGCTCCCTGCTAAACTCAAAGGTCACTCCACCAGAGCTCTAGCTACTTCTGTGGCTTTTCAAGCCAGATTACCAATGTAAACTATTTGTGCGGCAGCTACATGGGCTAATCCACATACCTTCATTTCACATTATAAACTGGATGCGGCCTCCAGAAGCAGAGTTGATTTTGGTTCCACTGTTCTGAAGAGTCTGTTCCAATGAGCCATCCAGGATTGAGGTGCTAAGGACGCTGTCCCAACCAGCAAGAATGAAGGCGAGATAGACAACTTAACATTAAGAAGTTATGTACCTACCATAACGTTCCATGTTAGTTGTCTTCTTCTCACCTTCTTTCTTGCGGCCCACCCTCCGTCCCCCTATCCTAGTAGACCGAGAAGAGTTTCTTATTTTTTTTATCACTGGCTGAGTCTTCTCTGGCTTCCACGTCCCACTATCAGTCTCTGCAGTAGGTTCAGGCATCCTACTATGTTTTACTGGGTTATTATTATTATAATTGTTATTATTATGTCTTTAGTTAGGTTTACCAAACGAGATCTGGGTATCTAGCGCCAGGCGTCATGGGATATAGGGGGGCCTCAAGCCAGTAAGCAGCTCTCGAGCTTTTGAAGATGGCCGAGTCGGAGCCGAGGATCAGCTCCGAACCCAACCAGCAAGAAAGAAGGCGAGAAGAAGACAACTAACATGGAATGTTATGGTAGGTACATAACTTCTTATTCCATCACGTTTGAACATATTGGGTTTGTTTTTGAAGCTAAAAAGAGATTTAATTGCTATGGTAGTGGTATTGTGTGGCTAGATGTGACACATTTTTCCATTTCTGTGTAGGCAAAAGTGTTAGGGAGTTGCGGTACAGACCAGGGGAACTTGTTAAAGCCATTAAGATTAAAGATTTTTCCAATGCCCTGGTCAAGCACAGTGTAGAATGTTCAGGATTTAAAAATTTTCATTTTACAGTGCTTGAACAAATGATGATGGAGAAGTTTGTATTTAGCTGTAATACTGTGCTAGAAATAAGAGAATACAAATGGCAAGTGTTTCTGAGGGCTGACCAACCACCAGGGTTAAATGGAAATTTAAATCTGAAATGTTTGTTGAAACTTAAAGGTACACAATTGTCTTAAATGTGCTAAAATATTATTGGCAAATGCTTTTTTTGTTATCATTTTTCTATTTACTTATTTAATTGTTTGACACATTTTTATTGTTATTTTTGTATGTTCAAAGTTGTTCATTATGGGAGATATGGTATGTGACTTTAAGGACTTTTAACAGGCTTAGCATGTTTCTTTAAAAGGAAGTGATATTCACAAAAGAAAGTGATGTTTTAAAAGGAAGTGATGTAACATTTTGGAGGTTTATTTAACTGTGAAGATTTTCATGTTTGTTTTTTCTGAAGAAGTTCCACTTTATTAAAAAGGAACAAAAGCGCTAAAATGATTGTGTGGTTCTTTACCAGCGATTTGAGCCATTGTGCAAAATTATTTGTTCTAAGTTTAGTGTTCTTTGCCTAGTGGTTTTAAGTGATATATATATCTATAGAATATTACTTATTTTCATACTTACTAACAGACAACAGCAATATTTCCAGTATAGTGTGAAATAAATCAGCATCTTCAGTGAATTGTTATCTCTGCCACATTGGTGTTTCACACGATGCACCTCAATAAAATGTAGCTCTCTAAGCTATGAAAATATGAATAATAAGTGCCAAAATTAATTTCTCCATTGTAGAATATCCTAGACTAAGGGCGGCCACGGTGGTGCAGCGGTTAGCATTGCCACCTCACAGCAAGAGGTTCTCCGGTTCGATTCTTGGCTGAGGTGCCTTCTGTGCGGAGTCTGCATGTCCTCCCTGTGGTCGCGTGGGTTTCCTCCGGGTGCTCCTGATGTTCTTCGTCTTCCATTGCTGCAGTCCTGACTATTGGGTATAGTCCGCGTCCCAGTCGGCCCGAATACCAGAGTATAAGGCTGACGTCGGTCAGGGCGCATTAGACTGACGTCAGTACGTCAGGGTACTAATGCGCATGACCGACGTCATATCCTCAGTCTTTTTTGCCGCATGGTCCGATGCAGAAGCAATTTTGCGAGTGCAGGTTGGCGTTCTGAGATTTTCCGAAACCGGAGTTTCAGACCGAAACAGAGTTGGCTAAGTAACCCGCTAGGGAACATTTTGGTTTTTCTTGCCTCAGTATTTAACCGGATGTCAGAAAAGTGAATAACTGTATTTCTTGTGGGAAGCAGATACATAGGGATTATCATACATTGTGTATACCTTGTTTAGGGCCTGAGCACGACGTTGTTGGTTGCCGCTCTTGTGCTAGATTTAACAAGCGACTATTAAGAGGAGGCTAGATTGTGCTAGGTTAGTGTTTGGAAAGCGTTGCAATTATAATATGCCGTCGGATGCTCCACGCCGCTTCATCCAAGAAGCGCAAGGACAAAACAGTGAAGCCTAGGGGTGAGGAACCGCAGTCCCGGACGCCGGTTCTTTAGTCGGCTCAGTGGAGCCAGAGGTTTTGCCAGGAGTCTCCATGGAGTCTCAGGCGGATACTTTATTGTTACAGGATGTGCCCTCTCAGGAGGTAGGCCAAGCTGAGGGGGCTTCTGAGGTAACTGTTCTTCCCTCTCTTCCCAAGGTAGTTAGGGCCTCTCCTTCTGTTGCCAAAGCTTCTTTTAGAGGTAGGCCAAGTTCAGCTTCTGTGGGGGCTTCTCCTAGCATTTCGGGCTCTGTGCCTAAGAAACATATGCTTAAAATGGCTGAAGATTTGATTACTCTAATTAGAGGTTCTATGCCCCCGCCTGATAAGAGGCCTAGGGTGGAACAGGAGTTTGATAGTTTTGAACAGTGTTCACAGGCTTCAGAGTCTTCTGTGGAAGACTTACAAGAGTTTCCTACTTATTCTGATTCTGATGTGGATGATTCCACTCCTACAGCTTCTCCTCCTGAGGATTTTTCATTTTCAGAGACTCTTCACCCATGAGGGAGCACTTTAAATGGGAAGGCCAGGATTACTCTGATTCCAGGAAAAGGCTTAGGGAATTCTTGTTTTACCCCAGCATAGGCCCTTAGCTATTCCTCCTGTGTTGAATGTGGTGGAGGATGTTTTTAAGGGAGGCTTCCTGAACCCTGACTCCTTGCCTCCTGCTCCTGTTAAGCCTGATAGGTATTATAGGGTGCCCAAGCTCATAAGTATTTGTTTAAGAGTCCTAGGCGGACCCAGAAACCATTTCTCAGGGGCCTAAAGGTGTTAAAGCTTCTGTGGTTAAAATCCTGTACCTTCTGATAAAGAGGCAAGGGCTTTGGATAGGTGGGGTAAGAAAGTGTATACTTCTTCCACTCTAGCCATGAGGGCGTTGAATTGTCAGTTTCACATGCTAAAATATCAGAATTATCTCCTTTCACAATTGAAATCTAAGGTGGATGCTTTAATGAAGGTATTGAGTGTAAAGAATTGCTGGATTTGGTTCATGTGTCTGAACAAGTGGGTAAGCATTCTTTGCAGTGTGGTTTTGATGCTGTTCAGGCCTCCTCGAGGGTGGCTGCTACTAGTTCTGTTCTTCGCAGACATGCCTGGTTGAAGGATCAGAATTTAGCTGAGCATGTTAAGACCAGGATTTTGGATGCTCCTTTACAGTCTGATGTGTTGTTTGGACCGCCTGTGGAAGCAGTCTTAAAGAAAATGGAAGACAAAGCTAAGTCTATGCAGACTGTTAAAGATTTTTGCAGGTGCAGCCTCAAGTTTAGTAGAAATTGGCCTGCTAAGGGGTGGACATATCCTGCTTATGGTTCCCAGTCTAGGGGTAGGTCTAGACGTGGTAGGGGCAGGGCTCAAGGTTCATTTAGGCCTAGATCAGAGAGTTCACCTGCTCAGACTTCTGGTGAGGGCAGGGCTCAGTCCTTTCGTGAGCAGACCCAATGATTCCAGCCTTTTCAGCTGCCAGTGGATTCTCGCCTGGCAGCTCCTTTGGGAGGAAGACTGTCTCTTTCAAGGAAAATTGGGATTTAATCACTCAAGACAGATGGGTGCTGGATATCATTCATCACGGTTACAGATTTTATTTCCACACAATGCCCCCTTTCAAAGGCATGCCAGATGTTCCTCCTCCACAAAGAAAAGAGGCTCACAAGCAAGTTTCTCAGTTACTCCAGATAGGGGCCATTCAGCCAGTCCCTGTATCAGAAAGGGGCTTCGGATTTTATTCTCGCCTGTTCCTAGTACCAAAGAAGGGGAACACGTGGAGACCAATTTTTGATTTTTCTATCCCCAACACTTATCTGGACATTCCCAAGTTCAAGATGTTGACGTTACAACAACTGTTACCTCTGCTGGGCAAGGATCACTGGATGGTAACTTTGGATCTCAAGGAAGCTTACCTTCATGTGCCTATAAGGCTAAGTTGCAGAAAGTATCCATGGTTTCGAACTGGAGATTTTCATTATCAGTTCTCTGCATTGCCCTTTGGCTTATCTACTGCCCAGAGTATTCACAAAGGTTCTGGCTCCAGTGATAGCTTACTTCAGGCTTCAAGGCATTCAAATCTATCCTTACTTGGACGACTGCCTGATTCTGGCTCAAGAAAAGGAAGACCTTCTACAGCATCTGAATATGTCATAGCAGTGCTAAGATGCCTAGGGTATTCTGTGAATCCAAATAAAGTCCAGTCTAGTACCCTGTCAAGACATGTGCTTTCTGGGTGTGAGAATGTATACAGCAGCCCAGATGGCCTTTTAACCCCGGACAAACAAAAGAGTCTGTCACTTTACTTCCATCAACTATCTCATCAGTCCGTGCTGACTGCAAGGACAGTCCTTCAAGCATTAGGGTTCATGGCATCTTGTATTCTGGTGCTTCCCAATGCCAAACTGCATATGAGGAAGCTGCAATGGTATCTCAAAAATGTATGGACACAGCACTGCCAGGATTTGGACACTGTCATTCAAATAATACCTTGCCTTCAAAAAGAATTCTTGTGGTGGGCTCAGGAATGTCACCTAAACAAGGGACTCTCTGTGACCCGCCAGAGGCGAGTCAGATTTTAACGACAGATGCCTCGGACACTGCTTGGGAGCTCATCTGAATGGAAAGTGGATACAAGACAAGTGGCCTGCCAGACTACAGCATCTACATATCAACATGAAGGAGATGTTAGCAGTCCAGTTTGCATTGATGGCTTTCAAGGAGTTACTTCTTCCAGGGCAGGTGTTGATTCTAACAGACAACACAACTGTCATGTGGTACATCAACAAACAAGGGGGAACACATTCTTATCCTCTATGCAGGCAAGCAATGATTTTATGGGAGATCATGCTAAGCCTGCAACCAACTCTTCAGGCAAGGTTTCGCCAGGAGCACAGAACCCTAGCAGATGTGTTACAGACAATCATGGATCCCCAGTGGAAACTGGATCTTCATGTATTTCAGACATTGACAGTGTCATGGGGAACTCCAGACATAGATCTGTTCGCTTCTCCACTAAACCACCAGCTGCCAAAGTATTGCACAAAGGGGTTTCATCACACAGCTTGAAAAGTGGATGCTCTGTCTTTCAGTTGGAAAAACCTTCATGTCTATGCCTTTCCACCTCTGCCTCTTCTTCCAAAGGTATTATTAAAGGTCAGACAAGACAGGCCAAGGATGATTTTGATAGCTCCAGATTGGCCTCGCAACACTGGTACTCCACTTCACGGAGTCTTGTAAAGAAGCCTCCATGGCCTTTACCTCTGATTCCTCATCTGTTATCTCAGAAGGACGGTCATCTGCTCAATGTCAAGCTTCAATCTCTTCATCTCACAGCTTGGCATATTCTGTGTTGAAGCACAGCAGGTCTCAGCTTCCTCAACAAGTTTTAAATGTGATTATGGAAGCTAGAAGGCCTAGTACTAGGAGAGTGTGCATGAGAAAAATGGAAGAGATTTTTATTTTGGAGTACAGCAAAGAATTTGGAGATTTCAGAGCCTAATTTGAGTGTGGCTCTTCAATATCTTACTAGTTAATACAAGACCATGTTAGTTGTCTTCTTCTCCACCTTCTTTCTTGCCCCCTCCGTCCCCTATCCTAGTAGACCGAGAAGAGTTTCTTATTTTTTTTATCACTGGCTGAGTCTTCTCTGGCTTCCGTCCCACTATCAGTCTCTGCAGTAGGTTCAGGCATCCTACTATGTTTTACTGGGTTATTATTATTATAATTGTTATTATTATGTCTTTAGTTAGGTTTACCAAAGCGAGATCTGGGTATCTAAGCGAAGGCGTCATGGGATATAGGGGGGCCTCAAGCCAGTAAGCAGCTCTCGAGCTTTTGAAGATGGCAGTCGGGCCGAGGATCAGCTCGAACCCAACCAGCAAGAAAGAAGAAGACAACTAACATGGAATGTTATGGTAGGTACATAACTTCTTATTCCATCACGTTTGAACATATTGGGTTTGTTTTTGAAGCTAAAAAGAGATTTAATTGCTATGGTAGTGGTATTGTGTGGCTAGATGTGACACATTTTTCCATTTCTGTGTAGGCAAAAGTGTTAGGGAGTTGCGGTACAGACCAGGGGAACTTGTTAAAGCCATTAAGATTAAAGATTTTTCCAATGCCTGGTCAAGCACAGTGTAGAATGTTCAGGATTTAAAATTTTCATTTTACAGTGCTTGAACAAATGATGATGGAAGTTTGTATTTAGCTGTAATACTGTGCTAGAAATAAGAGAATACAAATGGCAAGTGTTTCTGAGGGCTGACCAACCACCAGGGTTAAATGGAAATTTAAATCTGAAATGTTTGTTGAAACTTAAAGGTACACAATTGTCTTAAATGTGCTAAAATATTATTGGCAAATGCTTTTTTTGTTATCATTTTTCTATTTACTTATTTAATTGTTTGACACATTTTTATTGTTATTTTTGTGTGTTCAAAGTTTTTCATTATGAGAGATATAGTATGTGACTTTAAGGGATTTTAACAGGCTTAGCATGTTTCTTTAAAAGGAAGTGATGTTCACAAAAGGAAGTCATGTTTTAAAAGGAAGTGATGTAACATTTTGGAGGTTTATTTAAATGTGAAGATTTTCATGTTTGTTTTTTCTGAAGAAATTCCACTTTATTAAAAAGGAACGAAAAAGCTAATATGATTGCGTGGTTCTTTACCAGGGCTTTGAGCTACTGTAAAAAGTTTATTTGTTCTAAGTCTAGTGGTCTTTGCCTAGTGGGTTTAAGTGATATATATATCTATAGAATATTACTTATTTTCATACTTACTAACAGACAACAGCAATATTTCCAGTATAGTGTGAAATAAATCAGCATCTTCAGTGAATTGTTATCTCTGCCACATTGGTGTTTCACACGATGCACCTCAATAAAATGTAGCTCTCTAAGCTATGAAAATATGAATAATAAGTGCCAAAATTAATTTCTCCATTGTAGAATATCCTAGACTAAGGGCGGCCACGGTGGTGCAGCGGTTAGCATTGCCACCTCACAGCAAGAGGTTCTCCGGTTCGATTCTTGGCTGAGGTGCCTTCTGTGCGGAGTCTGCATGTCCTCCCTGTGGTCGCGTGGGTTTCCTCCGGGTGCTCCTGTTTCTTCCCACATCCCAAAGACAAGCTGTAGGTGGATTGGATACTCTAAATTGGCCCTAGGTGTGAGTGTGTGCATGTGCGTGCCTTCTGTGGAAGGTTGGGTGCCGGGCTGGCAACTCGACACTGTAAAACTCCACTGCCAATCATGAGCGGACAGGTGATTCGCTGTGGCGTCCCCTAACCGGGATAAGCCGAAAGAAGAAGAAGAAGAACATCCTAGACTAACAATCTTAGTGTTATTTTGTTAATAACCCCTTGCCCTTTCTAATACTGCCTATTATTAGTTGGCAAGCGACTTAGTTAAAGAAACTAGACCAAAAACTATATGGGCTCCATAAGGAGGTGTGGGTGTAAACTGGAATTATACAAAAAAGACATTATAGACTTGATTTAGTTAATATTGTTTCCACCTCATGCTCTTAACTTTTTGCATCAAACATTTTCTGAGATGCTGGTCTAACCTTGTTGTGGGAGTGGCTTAGAAAGTGTGCTGTTTCATTTGTCTTTCGCTCCCAATCCACATTTTCTTTGTTTAATAGTTTGTTATTAACAGACTGTTGCGGTATTTCTGCAGGTTTCTCACAAACACTTCCTGTCCTTTAATCTGTACTCTTGTATATTGTTATCTTCTCTTTCTTTTTGTTCAAGCCAGGGAGATGAAATGCTTTTGCCATTTAGGTGTTATTTCAAAATGTAGTATCAGTTCTCTTAAAGAGCTTGGTCTACCTTGTAAGTTAGCATTTTATCTAGATCACTCTAATTCTTACCCTTTTGAATTTAGCCCTTCCTTCTTATGAATCACTTCTTTCTGGCCCGTTTGTATTACTGCATGTGCATGTAACCGGGCTACTTTTGCATCTTCTAGTTGTCTTTTCCTGTTTGCAAAGTTCCTTAGAAAATTCCTTAGCGCTGATACTGTTTCAGTTATCTGAGTGCCCTGTTGTGTGAAAAGCTCATTGCAACTGTCTAAAAACAACTCTAATTTGCTTTTAAATTGTTCCCCTTGTCAGAAATACAGGTTAACTCTCGATTTTCTCTACAGACTTTTCCATGTCAACATGCCCTCTTATAAGAATGTTGAGATGTTTGAGAAACAAGCACGGTATGTATGCAGGTTCTCTATAAGATATTCGTGCTCCTTATTAACTTTGATTTTATCTGTTGTTGAGTATGATTTATACCTTTATTAGAAACCAGCGTAACTATTTCTTGAAAGCCTTAATGCCTCATGTACATCTGAAACCCCTGTTAGTGTAGCATATATATAAATATAATTTGCCGTAGCACAGGTACCCTCTAAGCTCTGGAACCAGTGTGTACTTCAGCAGTGGAAAAATATCTTTCAGTCTCCTTCCAAGAAAATCATCTATGACCATAGCTTTTTACAGTCTAGTCATAGTTTTGTTGAACAGTTACCAGTGGGGTATTCGGACTTAACATTTGTTCTTAACATTCTCGCTAGCTTTCCTCTTGCTAATACATAGTATCAGTTTGTACTTCTGAAAGCATGATAGTCACATTGCTTTGCAATAGCATAGCAGCACCAAATGTTATGGTAAAAACCATAATATTGTATACCCAGTGTTCACTAGTTTCAAATGCTCATTGTCATTCAGATGTGTTTCTTGCAGTTTTACAAATGGAAGTCTGATTTTTCCAAATGTACATCTTGAATCTTATTACAGGATTTGAACAAACTTTACATTCCATGATAAGATTGCAAATATTAAATAGCAGAACAATCTAGCGGTACCTTTCTCGTACTTCAGCCCTTAAGATTTGATTGTACAATCTGTGAGTAGCTGACTTATTTAGAAATAAGTATGTTGTTATTATATTAATTTATGCTTCATTATTTGTCAACATTATGTAGGGCATTTGCTGCATCCTAAGCTGTGTAAAAATGCGGTGCTTACGTATTATCGCAACCAGATATTCGCATTTGTGAAAACCGCATAAAGATCTTGAAAGAGTGTCATTAATATTGGCGAAATGTAGTGTAACATGTGTCCTTATACCCCAACATTGTCTTTTCTGTAGTGATGGCAATAAAATTGAAAAAAACATACTGTTTATCTTTCTTTCCGCACTTCACTAGCAGCATTTCTCTTCTTTCAAGTCTGCCTGCTGCGTGGTTCTTTCTCGGGCCAGCACATATTGTGAAAAAACTGTAATGTGCAATTATTTCAACTTGCATGCCATATTGTACTATTCTGGAAATGGGAGTTGAGATGACCTCAGTGGTATGTGAAGAAATTGTAGTGGCTTTTTGTGGGACTTGGTTGCAAAAGAACAGAAATGCACTCTGTTAGCTTTCTCTTTCAATCCTGCACATGCTGTGTTGGCCTTGGGAGTGTATGAGTGTTTTACTGGTAAAAGATTCACGTTTGTAGATGTTGCTTTGTCCCCCTTTTTTGGCTGGCGTGGGAACTGTCAGCTGCTTTTTACCCCCTTTTCGGCTGGTATGGGAACTGTCAACCTTTAAACACAGTTCTGGACAAGGGAATATGCTGAAATACATTAGCAGACATTGCTTTTGCTGCCACGAAAAAAGGAACGTTCAGCAGCAGACTTACAATAACCGACATGCTGGCAGTCAAGTGCATAAAGAAATAACCACAGTATGTTTTTTTTTACTTTTCAGTGATAACACGCCCAAAAACAACCTGAACTTGACAGAAAACACAGTATTTAACATTTTGAAAACATTAACGAACATATTGCCTGATCGTCAACCAGCCGGTATTGCAGTCAAAAATCTATTTGCCATAATACATTAAGTAACAAAAATACTTATGAACTCATAAGTAACATAGCTCAGCAGAACTAACAGTAACATTTAACAATAATTGGTATAACATTTTAAAAAATTGCAATATATTTTACATTTTCTGCAGTTAACTTGCAAGTAGAAGATAACTAGTCTGTAAAAGAACCAATATTCTGGATGAACGTATGGAAGAAGAGGCGCGCTGTGTTCTCCCAGTACATCATTCATCCACATTTGACATCTGTCCTCCCTCTCTGCTTTCAATTACTTTCAGATCTCCATCTAACTTTCAAAATCTGTCATCTGGGGAGTTAAATGATGTGACTATGTAATAGTTTCTTTATGGGTAAATGTCTTTTCCTCTCAATGTGAATCAATTTCCAAAAAACATAGACTCATTCTTGATTGTTAAGCTTCTGACAAGCCTTATATGTCATATTTATCTCCTGCTTTTGCAGCTATACAAGAAGATGATATTTCTTGTTAAATATATTGTTTTACTTCAGCTGACTCTTTGCAGCTTAGTTTCTGTTCAGTCGTATAATGATCCTTTAAATGTTTTCAATGAACCAATACATTTCCTCTGCCTACCCAAGCAGTCAGGTCGAGACAACAGTTTGCTCCTTACAAGATTCTCTTAACTGTTTCTATTAGTACAGATGTAAAGTCTATTGAATCTTGAAGGGAAAGCACCTATATACACTCAATGCTTTACATTTGGTATGCTGTACACCTCAATTATACACATTACATTGTTTAAAGGATAAATACTTCCATTGAACTCGATGAGTTCTCAATACCTTATGTATCCCTTTTTTATAAGTTAGGTAGAGAAATTTGTAAAATAAATATTATGCCTACATTCAGTTCTGGCAAATTATGTCCAGCCATCCAGAGTCTTATCAAGTAATGCAATCAGTGTCTTGCCTCAGTCTTCATTGAAAGAATGTTGCAGTCTAGATTAAAACCTTTCCATACTACATCCTTTCTGATTTAGTGCATCGGTTGTTTTCTGTCTTTCTAACATTCTTCCTCATACAATTGAGAAAACCTCCATTGTTTTTCCTTCTTAGTTACTCTGAGGTGGTTGAAGAATCTTCGTTTGCAATACTTGCCATTTGTTGTGAGCCCTTACCTTCCTCATGAAGCAGTGAATGGAGGTTAGCCTCTGCATCTTCAGTATCTTAAAATGGGACTGCTCTCCTAAGAAGGTTTACTCTGAAGCGGGCTGGATTCAACAGCTTAATTTTGAAATTCTGTCTTGCACAGTTTCATTGCATTATGACAAGCAGCCTCTTTTGCCCTTTTAAAGCTCCATAATCATAATCACATCACTCTTATTTCCGCCACCTTTATTTATTTTCTGGAAGCCCACAATTTTAGCAAAATCATTTTTTTAAGTTCATAAGGTGTAGAAACAAACCACAAGGGGTCTATAATGCTTTGCCTAGAGTGATTGTAGGAGAAAAAAAAAGCATGATCCCTCTCAATTCCTTTCTTTCTGATGCTATTCGTGTTTCACTGTTGCAGTCATTACATTTGGGTTATCTGCTTGCAGGTAGCCCTCAGTCGGCCTGATTAACAAAGTCTTGGGTCCTGCGTCGGTTGCTGTCCCTTCTTCCATGACGTCAGATCATCAGGGGTGTAAAACATGCAGCCGACACCATTACACCAGTCTTTCTTGTTGTGTAGTGCCCAAAGCAGAAGCAGTTCACAAGTGCTGGTCGGCCAGCTCCTGAAATTTTTGCTTTCGAGTTTCAGAACCGAAGTCTTCAACTAAAGCCAAGTACCCCATTGGGGAAACTTTTTTTTGCTCCTTTCCGATGTTAGTAATAGTTAATAATTGCATTACTTGTGGAAAGCAAATACCTTATAAATGTTTTCATTCGTACTGTATTCCTTGCCTAGGCCCTGACCAAGAGGTACCTTGCTGTCGGTTTTGTGCTTTATTTAATCGGTGCACTCTCCATTGTCAGTATATTTTCGCCTCTAAATATTTCGGTTCTCGGTTTAATTATCCAGAAATGTCGTCGGTTAGCCATCCGACTACCGGGATTCTGAAAAAATGCAAAGATAAAGACAGAGACAGGCCGCTGAGGTCCAAAACTGCCGACGACGCTTCCCCTAAGCCAGTTGCCAGTTCGCCGGTACTCAGTGAGGTGCTTTCGCAGCCTCTGATACCCGCTACTTCTGATTCGCAGGCCTCTACTGAGACCCATTTGGAGTCCGATATGCCACGAGATGCTTCAACTATGGAACCCGTGGATGTCTCTACCTTGGATGGGTCCGGAGCCGCTGTGCAGGCACCGGCTTCTGAGGGTGTATTCAGGCCTATGGACTTGCATATTAAATCAATGCCTCCTTCTTTACTTAGGCCTAAATCTCGATCCATGCCTAAAAAAATGACGCCCAGTCCACATGCTCAGGCCTCTATGCCTAAAAAAACAAATGATAAGAATTCCTGAAGATCTAATAACTCTAATCAGGGGTAGCTAACCCCCTCCCCCCTTCTAAGAGATCTAGGACTGAAGTTGATTATGAATCTTCTGATCAGGATTCTGTTTTTTCTGATGATCTGGATTTGCCCTTATCTACTTATGAAGATTCTGATGCAGAGGACTCCATTCCCTCTGCTTTCCCTCCTGAGGATTTTTCTTTTGGGGAAACCTTACATACTCTAAGGGAGCATTTCCACTGGGATTTTTCTAATTCAAAAAAGAGGCTTAGGGATTTCCTTCTCCTTCCTCAGCATAGGCCTTTAGCGCTTCCTCCTGTACTAGACATTGTTGATGATGCTTTTTCGGAATCTAGTTTGGCCCCTGATTCCCTGCCTCCTGCTCCCAGAAAACCTGACAGATACTACAGAGTCCCTGAGTCCCACAAGTTCCTTTTTAAAAATCCTATTGCAAATCCAGAGACTATTTCACAGAGGCCCTAGTGCATTAAGGCTTCTACTGCTAAAAATCCTACCCCTTTTGATAGAGACTCCAGAGTGCTGGATAGATGGGGTAAGAAAGTTTACACTTCTGCAACCTTGGCCATTAGGGCTCTAAACTGCCAGTTTCATATGTTAAAGTATCAGCAACATGTTATTGGACTGCTAAAACAGAAAATGATGTTGATTCCTGACTGTGTGGAAAATAAAGAATTACAGGATTTAATGCATTCTGCTGAACAAGTTGGAAAACATAATTTGCAATGTGGTTTTGACTCATTAGAGGCCTCTTGCAGGGCTGCTGTTACTGGCACTGTGCTCAGAAGGCATGCATGGCTTAAGGAGCAATCTTTGCCTGATTATGTTAAAGCTAAATTGTTGGATGCTCCTTTAAATCAGGACTGCCTGTTTGGCAACAAGGCTGAGGAAGTTCTTAAAAAGATGGAAGATAAAGTTAAATCTATGCAAACTGTTAAAGATGTTTTACAAGTTCAGCCTCCTAGATTTAGTAGGCACTGGCCCTCTAAGAATTAGTCCTTTCCAGCCCCTTCCAGGTCTTCTCAAGCTAAACCCAGACACAGCAAAAACCCCAGGTTTCAGTCCCAGGGGACACACAGAACTAAGCAGTGGGAGGCCTCCACTTCCTAATCTGAGAATAATAAGACTCCCCCCTATGGTAAACTGTCTCAATGACTTCCTTTTAAAATTTCCAAGCACTTATCAACTGACTGCCCCTTTGGGGGGAAAGATTGCTCTTCATGCAAAGAATTGGGAACTCATTACCCAGGAGAAATGGGTTTTAAATATAGTGTCCCAGGGATACAGATTTCACTTCCACACATTGCCAACACCAAGCGGGTGGCCGGACCTACCCCCAAATCAGTGGGCAGAGGCCCAAAAACAGGTACTTTCTCTCTTAAGCATGGGGGCTATTCAACTGGTTCCGGAAAAGGAAAAGGGACTAGGTTTCTACTCAAGACTTTTCCTGGTACCCAGAAAAGACAATTCTTGGTGTCCTATCCTGGACCCGTCTACTCTAAACACCTTTTTGGAGATTCCAAAATTCAAGATGCTGACTCTTCACTAATTACTTCCTATGCTAGATAAAGATGCCTGGTTGGCAACACTAGATTGAAAGGAAGCATACCTGCACATCCCAATCAGGGAATCTTGCAGATGCTACCTACGCTTCAAAGCAGGCTACATGCACTGTCAGTTCTCTGCACTGCCCTTTGGCTTATCTACTGCGCCCAGGGTATTCACAAAGTGCCTAGCTCCAGTGATTGCATTTTGCAGGCAAAGAAATATTCAAATATACCCATACCTGGACGATTGTCTAATTCAGGCAGAAAGCCGGGACATACTTTTGAATCATCTGGCCTTTGTACAAAGGGTTCTAACTTGTCTGGGGTACACCATAAACGAAAAGAAATCGCAATTGGTACCCTGTCAACAAATTATATTCCTGGGAGCAAGCTTGAATACAACTTCTCAGATGGTTTACCTCATGCCAGAGAAACAAATTAATTTGACAACCTACTTCAAACAAGTGGCCACAAGAACCCTGCTATCTGCAAGACAAATACTGCAGTCCTTGGGGTTCATGGCCTCCTGCATTCTTCTAGTTCCATATGCAAGACTGCATGTGAGGAAATTACAGTGGTATCTAAAAAGCCTATGGTGCCAACATTCTCAGGACCTAGAAACAATGATTCCTATCATACCTTGCCTACGCCTAGAGTTCCTGTGGTGGGCAGAGGCCTGCCACCAAAACAAGGGACTACCTTTTACACCACCCCCTGCCACCCAAACCCTAACAACAGATGCATCAGACTATGCATGGGGGGCTCACCTGGCAGGGAAGTGCATTCAGGGCAAATGGAACCCAAGTCAAATGTACCTGCATGTCAATCAAAAAGAAATGTTAGCTGTACAGAATGCTCTGACAGCCTTCAAGGACCACATTCTTCCTGGACAACTAATAGTAAAGACGGACAGCACCACTGTTTTGTGGTATATAAACAAGTAGAGGGGTACACATTCTTACCCTTCTGCAGACTAGCCATGGCATTGTAGAACACAGCATTGTTGAGCTACCAAGTGCACCTACAAGCTCAATTCCTGCCAGGAAAATTAAATACACTGGCAGACGGACTAAGCAGAAACCTCATGGACCCACACGAGTGGAAACTGGAACCATGGACTTTCAACATGTTGACAAGCAAATGGGGGAGCCCAGATATAGACTTTTTTGCCTCTCCCCAGAACTACCAATTGGACATGTTTTGCACAAGGACTCCCCAAAAATAAGCCTGGAAAGTGGATGCTCTGTCCCTCAGCTGAAAAAACCTATCAGTGTATGCCTTCCACCCTCTGACTCTGCTCTCCAAAGTACTACTAAAAATCAAACAGGACAAACCAAGGATGATTTTGATTGCTCCAGACTGGCCGTGCCAGCACTGGTACCCCCTTCTGCCCAGTGTGTCACAGTTGCCTCCATGGCACCTGCCTCAGACTCTCTCCCTGATGTCTCAGCAGGAGAACCAGATTCTGCACCCTCAGCTTCTAACACTGAACCTTGCAGCCTGGCTAATTACTTACTCTCCTTTACCATCCCTCAGCAAACCTGTGATGGATATCATTTTAGAGGCAAGGAGGCCTAGTACTAGAAAATCTTATGCTGCAAAATTGAAAAGATTCTGTGCCTGGAACCAATCTCAAGGGATGAGCACAGCAGCACCCAGTTTACCTCAGATTTTACAATACTTAACTGAGATGCTTCACAAGGGCCTGTCTTTTTCCTCCATTAAAATCCATGCCTCAGCCATTTCAGCTCATTATAACACAGAACCTTCCCTCTTCTCTCATCCACTGCTCAAGCAGTTCCACAGAGGGGCCAAAAGTTTGAGACCACCCAGGAGAGCTCCAACCCCAGCCTGGGACCTTAACTTTGTCTTGGAGAAACTCATTCTACCTCCTTTCGAGCCAGCTGCTACTGCAGACTTAACATTTCTTTCTTGGAAACAGCTTTCCTTTTAGCAATCACTTCAGCTAGAAGGGTATCTGAATTACAGGCCCTTATGGCAGTGGAGCCTTTTATCATCTTTCATGCGGACAGGGTGTCCCTCAGAACCAATCCATCCTTCATGCCCAAGGTGGTATCCAGTGTGGCTCTTAATCAATCTATTCATTTGCCAACCTTCTTTCCCTATCCACAGAATGAAAGGGAATGGATACTGCATTCCTTAGATGTGCACAGACAATTTAGATTCTACTTGGACAAGACTAAACCTCAAAGGAAATCTGAACAACTGCTGGTGGCGTTTGCTGCAGGGGCAGAGGGGAAGGCTATGTCAAAGCAAACCATTTCTAAATGGATAAGCCATTGCATTCATTTCTGCTATAAGCACCATGGAAAACCTATCCCCCAGGGGATCAGACCTCACTCCACCAGGGCTACATCTACCTCTACAGCCTTTCTCAGAGGTGTCCCTACCAGGGACATCCTAGAAGCTGCTACCTGGAGTTCTGTACATACTTTCACCAAGCATTATCATTTGCCAATTTTCTCTAAATCCAGAGCTGGCTTTGCCACTGCAGTCTTGCAGGGCCTTATAGCTGGCCCTAATGCTATCTAAATTCCTCCTCCCATCTATAGCTTTGGGAATCTACCCAAATGTAATGACTGCAACAGTGAAGCATGAAGAACACAGTACAATTGTGTACACTTACCATAAATGTAGATGTTCGAGTGTATTCACTGTTGCAATGCTGGTTACCCTCCATCCAGCCCCCTAACTTTTTTGGCTATACCTCTACTTTCCTTTACTATGCTTAAAACCCTTTTTGGTATATTTGCTTTTTTGTTGGAGGTATATCTTTGTACTTTTATATTTAATTGCTTCCCATTAGTAGGGCACCTGACATCTGGGGCAAGAAAAACTGATGTAATGGCGTTGGCTGCATGTTTTATACCCCTGACTATCTGACATCACGGAATAAGGGACAGCAACTGATGCAGGACCCAAGACTTTGTTACTCAGGCCAACTGAGGGCTACCTGCAAGCAGATAACCCAAATGTAATGACTGCAGCAGTGAATACACTCGAACATCTACATTTATGGTAAGTGTACACAACTGTACTTTTTTCATTCTCTTAACAGACTTATTTTCCTCTAGCATATGTTTTGTGAACTCCTATTCACTCCTCAGCCTTTTTGGGAATACATATGAAACATGTTTTTTTAAATGCCGATTTCCATCTTCTATAGCCATAATTTTAATACTTAAAAGTTCCAATACTGTTTCTGTAGTAATTTTATGTACCTCCCATCCTCTTCTAATTATGTTTACCAACTCTGAGGTCATGCAAACAAGGAGTAAGGACATATTCCTTAACCCAGAGAATTGTTTGATCTTGGACTCATGTTGACCAGCTGCTTAGTTGATCATAAAAAGTCAACTAAACAGCTGTTGACCAAACACACAGTCGACCATTTGGAGGCAAGCTATATCAGTGTATTTGTGCATGTGTGCGTATGTGTATATGTGTGTGTGTATGTATGTATGTATATATATATATGTATATATGTATGTATATATATATATATATATATATATATATATATATATATATATATATGACTTCCGTGGTGGTGCAGCGATAGCATTGTTGCCTCACAGCAAGTGGTTCTTCCATTTGATTCTCGGCTGGAGTGTGGGGAGTGCCTTCTGTGTGGAGTCTGCATGTCCTCCCCACAGTTGGGTGGGCATTTGAAAGACATGCGTAAATGGGCATGCCTTCGTTGAAGGTTGAACGTCGAGCTGGCACCTCGGCATTCGTGAAAATCTACTGCTAATCATTAGCGGACCGGAGTTCTGCTGTGGCAACCCCTAACCGGGAAAAGCCGAAAGACAACAACAATATATATAGGTTGATACTAGGCTGTCTGCCCTAGGGCATTTATAAGCCTAACCAGAGTGTGTTTGGCTTTCGCCACCCTTTTAGATTAGTAGACTGTGCCTCTGTATAGTAGGTCACAGAAGGTAGCCCTTTTAAGGTTAGTTTACTGTACCTCTGTCAAGCAGGGACACAGAAGATATCCCGGGGTAAACTTACGATCTCTCATCCACTCGTCAAGATTTCTCTTGAAGAGGGTCAGTGAGGGGCTCTGCCTAACATGGACTGGGATTTTGTTCCAGGGTGAGGGGAGCCTCTGGGATAAGAATCTGTCCCTCCAGCATGTCCTATTTATTTCTGTGCTGAGGTTCAAGTCCCTGGAGCATGTAGCTCTAAGGGATTTGGATTTCCTGAGGTGAAGCATGTCCATTAATTCTGGGTTGGACATGGCTTTATACGTCAGACACAGATCGCCTCTGAGTAGGTGGTATGCAACGGAGTAGAGCTGGAGTTTCTTTAGCCAAACTGCATAGGGCATCTGTTTGAGCCCCTTGATCCTCTTGGTGAGATACTTTTGTAGTCTTTCCAGTTGCTGAAGATGTCGGGTAAGGTACATCCCAAATGGGGCATTGTACTCAATTATGGGCCTGATAAGAGATGAGTAGAGGGGCACAATGACCTCTCTTGATCTAGATGTGAACCCTTTCATGATAAGATGGGCTATATAGAAGGTCTTTCTAACCACTTTGGCAACGTGATTGTCAAAGGAGAGATTGCTATCTACTTGGGTCCCCAAGTCCCTAATTACCTCTTCCGTACTTAATGGATTACCACCTATGTGGTAATTTGTGGGAACTTTGTTTTTCCCAAAGGGGATGACTATGCACTTTTTGGCATTTAGCTTTAGGCCATGGCTCTGGCACCAGTTATCTGTCTCTGTGAGACCTTTTTGGAGGATGCTTGTGTCAGCTGGAGAGTCGATTACAGCACCCAGTTTGCAGTCATCTGTGAACTTGGTCAGCTATAGTCCACCCGTGTTAACCTGTACCTCAGAGAAATATATACCGAACAAGAGAGGTCCCAGGACTGAGCCTTGTGGGACACCACTTGTAACTGGTTTTAGAGTCTGACATGGCAACTGCTATTCTGACCATGTGGGTTCTATCCCTGAGACAATTTGCAACCCATCTTGTGACATAGGGGTTGATATTTAAGCTGGTGAGCTTATTTATGATGCCCGAGTGGGGTATTGTGTTGAAGGCTTTTGCAAGGTCCAGGTAGGCTGTGTGGACTACCTTCCCTTCATCTATGGCTTTGGTAACTGTTTCAAAGAAGTCGACCAGGTTCAAGAGGCAGGATCTGCCCTTAACAAAGCCGAATTCGGTAGGATCCAGTGTCTGGAGGTTCCCAATGTCTTTGTTTATGATTTCCATGATGATACGCTCCATAGCTTTGCAGACCAGGCTAGTCAGGGTTATAAGACTATAATTTCCAGGGTCTGTTGTGGCACCACCTTTGTGGAGTGGGACCACTGTTGCTGTACGCCATTCCTTGGGTACATATCCTGTAGCAAGGCTGAGATTGAACAGTGACTTTATATGAGTGTTTAGTTCTTCTTGGAGCTCATGTAAGACGCAGCCCAGGACACCGTCTGGTCCCATTGATGCTGTTTTTTTTGCTTTGGAGAGGGCAGCTCTCACCTGTGCATCTGTGATCTCAGGAATGCTACACCCTGTTGGGATAGACATTTGCTCTTTTGGGGGGGAAGGGGGAGAGAAGTTTGCACTGAACCTTTCTGCCAGGATGTTGGCAATGTCTGTGGGTTCAGTGTATTTTTTGTCATTTTGCACTAACTCAGAGCATATCTGGGAGTTGCCTCCCAGGTTTCTAACATAACTAAAGAAGGCCTTGTGATTATCTTTAGTTTCTTGTGCAATTTTTCTTTCGAAGCTGGCCTTAAGATGATTTTATGAGGGATCGTAGTTTCTTGCTAGTACTGATCAGTGACGCCTTCCTTTTTTGGGATTTTGCTCTGTCATGTAGTAGCTTTCTCCTTCTGTTGTATAGCTTATTTACGGCCGGGGTCCACCAGACAGGTCTCCTGCCTTTGGAGGAGTGAGTCTTGGTTTTATTTGGGATAGTATGCTCCATGCATTCCTGTAGGTGTCCATGGAATGCTTTTGTAAAGGATTCTGCATTTTGGGCCATATTTTACACTGGCACGGGGGCTTTGAAGGATTCCACCTCAGTTTTGAGAAGTGTGAAGTTTGCTTTTGAGAAGTTCTTCACCGTGGTTTCCTTGGCTAGGAGTGGGGATGGAATATGGAAGTCCAGTGAGATTTGTTTATGGTCTGATCTTACCAATGAGGGGTATACCTCTGGTGTGGAACATAGAAACCCCATGTTGGTGATGACCAGATCCAATATGTTTTCCCCTCTTGTGGGAGCGGTGACCAGTTGTTCCATAGCATTTGAGTTTATAAATTCTAGGAACCGTTGGGCGAGGGTGTTTGGGCTTGAGTAGTTTTCCCAATCGATGTTTGGGTAGTTGAAGTCACCCAGTATAATAGTGTTTGGAGAGACCTTCATATTCTCCAGTGTTCTCAGGAAAGCCGAGTGAGGTTCCTGTGTTTGGGAGGGTGGTCTGTAGCAGGCTACAAACTGAAAGGCAGTTTTTCCCACTGTTAGTTGCACATGGATGGTCTCCAATGCTTCGTGCAGTGCCACTAACCTGGAGGTGTGGGTATCTTTGATAAATATGGATACTCCCCCCTCCTTTTGTGGCCAAGACTATATATATATATATATATATATATATATATATATATATATATATATATATAATATATATATATATATATATATATAGACACATCCACATTTTTTTGCTCTGTACCCCTAACTTCCTCGTGTTTTAGCAACTGCTTCAGGGCATGGTGTGCAGTGGGTGCAGTGTTCAGTGGTGGCTGCATCAGGGCAATGCTTAGAGGCCTTATGTAGCTGTTTATTCACTAATTGAACTTGGATTTCCTAGGTTATATGCATCCATCCCAGTATTTCATGGACATAGTAGCACATATCAGTATTACTCTACAGATATGACATGGACAACTCAAATCCTGATGTTTCAGGTTATTAGACCACCTGAAACTGTGGAAAGAGCTAATATAAGGGCAGTCATAATGCTTGTGCCCCTTTATAAAGCTCTGGTGAGACCTCAGCTGGAATACTTTGTCCTGTTCAGAAAGTCTTAAATTAAGAGGGATGTAGTTTTAATTGAAAAGGTATAAAAAAGTAAAAAAAAAATATTGGGGAACATTTAAGGCACTAAAGTAGTTAGTCTGAACTCTGTAAAAATGAGAATGAAGAGATGAATTGGGGGTATGGACCATAAGGTAATCACTGGGGAAACATGACAGGCTAGAAAAGAAGGAGAATGTTGTTGCAAGGAGAAAATGGGTTAACTATTAAATGGAGTTTGCTTTGGTCTTGAGATGGTTAAGTGCTCTTTAACAGAAAGGTAGGTGGGTAGATGGAATGACGGACCAGGGTGGGGTGATTCAGGCAAAAACATCAGAGATAAGTGTTAAAAGGGTATGGTTATAGGTGGACCAATGAGCAAAGGGTTGGGGGAGAGGGTATTGACTTGTTACTAGCTGAAGCAACCAGACAGGCTAGATAGACTCCTTTACCCAGCTAGATGGTTTTATATATGTTCTTAGTGATAGTGTTTGCTACAGAACCTTTCTTTTAAGTTGGAAAGGATTTCTGCAATCTCTGTTAAGTAGGTTGATCATCTTCCAGTGTTTTCCCAAAAAAGGAATAATAAAGGAAAAAAAATCCTAAGTACAATGGATGTCCATATACAACTTAAGTCTTGCACTCAGGGGCCTAAGGACACATGAGAAGCCAACCCTCTTTTTGATTTCTGTATGAAACGAGAGCAGGGTCTCTCTGTATCTAAACTGTATCTAAAGGGCATCCAGCAGCTTCACAGTCTATGCATAAATATGGGATGCCCTTTGCATCTCCGGTGCTAATCTTTTGCTTTTAAACAGACTGTTCTGACTATGCATGGAGAGCTCAAACCCTGTTGTTTCAAGGAACTTGGTCCCATCGGGAATTACAGGAATGGTATCCTTATATCAACATAAAATAGGTGATGGCTGTCAATATGTGCCGTACTAAATTAGCAGCATTTGCATGCTATTTTAGACATACTTCTGCTCAGCATGTTTTAGAAACAACCACTTGAGCTAACACATCATGCCATTACCAAGCGTTGCAAATCAGAGTCACAGCTAGAGGCAGGACAGCTTTTGGCATATCTGTCCTGCAAGGATCTCTGTAACTGTCCATTACCCTGGATTTTTCAGGATTGCTTGAGATGCTATTCATATGTTATGAGGTTGTGGTAAATTAGCCCTCCCCAAAGAAACATAGTGACTACACGAGTGCACTGAGTGTCAGTGGTGCAACAGGTAACACACTCACTTTTGGAACAGACAACTGTGGTTTCTATTCCCACACTAGTTAAATGGCTTGCTGACACTGCAGAGCAGGATGGGGGGGGGGGGGGTGCCTTCCTTAATGCTTCTTCCTTCGGATGACATGTTAAACTAAGGTCTGATCTTCTTCAGTTGGTGGTAGCTCATGTGGATGCAAAACATCCAGTGGCACCCATCAAAAAGAGTAGGGGAAGTTCCATTTGCCCTGACCATATTTTGCCTAGTAGTAATAAAATAACCACCATGGATCTCCCCTGAAAAGACATGGCTAGCCTAGGTGGGCTAACCCAGTCAACAGATGTCAAATAAAATAAAAGGTCACTGCATCTGTAAGAATACCCAGCACTCCCTTTTAGTTGTTTTGGATTTTGGTCAGTTAGAATTATCAGTGGCAACTTCCTTAGTTAATGTTATGAAAATGTTTGTAGTATAATTTTGTAACACTTCTTACTCTACTCCATAAGTCCTTTTAACCATTCAAAAACCTTAATTCTTTAAACCTCAGCCAACCCTCTCCTTTTACCATGGCCTTAAGTTGTCCACCCAAATCCTTTGATAACATCTAAGTTTTCTGATTTCCTCCATAAATTACAGCTACTGATCCCTCCCTTTTCTCTATTCTTCATCTTCACTTTAACCTTTACCTCTATGATATCTTTATATCTTCACTTTTATCCAAATTGTACTTATTGCTTTGAAACACAAGCTGTAGATGAAATTTTTCATAGACATTTTCAGTCTGTTCTGTTGAAGGTTTTTGCTATGTTTATTACATTCTCTTTTATGTATAGCATATGTTTTTCTAACCATGTTGACTTGAATTTTTTTGAGGCTGTTCATATTTGTAAAGTATTTATCTTAGTTCTTGTTTTGTATAGATCATCATATATATTTCATGTTTCAAGATATTGTCTTGATTTTAGTGCTACAAATATTTGTATGATATGTGTATCTTGATTTTAGTACTACAGATATTTGTATGATATGTGTATCTTGTTTGATGTCCTTCAAGGATGCATCTGCAGTCCTTACAAATGGGTTGTCCTGTCGTCAGGCAGCCCTTCGGTCGGCCGGATTCCAAAGTCTGGGTCTGGCTTCGGCTGGTGTCGCACTTCACCCGACGTCATTGCGGCAGTTATTCGGGTATAAAGGCATCAGCCGATGCCATTTTCCTCAGTCTTTCTTGCCACGTGGCGCCCGAAGCAGAAGCTGTTCACAAGTGCCGGTCGGTCAGATCCAGAGATTACTACTACCGAATACTACTTTGAAGACTTCTATAAAGCTAAGTACCCCGTTGGGGACTCTTTCTTGTTTCAGCCGATGTCAGAGAAAGTTAATAACTGTTTATCTTGTGGGAAACAAATACCTCATAAAGATTTCCACTCCTATTGTTTACATTGTTTAGGCCCAGACCACGACGTAGCAGCTTGTCTAGCCTGTGCTTCTTTTAACCGACGGACGCTTAGACGCCGCTCGGACTTTGCTGAACAGATTTTCGGCTCCGATTTTGCCTACATTATGCCGTCGGATCCTCCAACTACGCAAATAACCAAAAAACACAAAGAAAAGGACCGACACTCGCGGTCCGCGGTTTCGGCTGAAACCGCGGTTAAGCAATCCACGAGTGTCTCGGTTTCGGCCGAAACCGAGCAAGCGGTTCTTTCTTCAGCCGATAACTTGCCTTCTACCGAGGCCTCTTCTATACTGGTAGAAACGGCTTCTGAAATCCAGCGTTCTGTTGCGATTTCACAGGATTTATCAGACACCATTCCACTAGATATTTCTACCCCTGCACGTGGAGCTGCTAGGCCTCCTCCAGCTATGTCTATTAAGGCCTTTGCCAGGGCTAAAGCAGCCAAAACTTCCAAACCTGTGCCTGCCAAGCCCCCCTCTCACAGGCCCAGCACCAGCTCCCATATGCTTTCATTGGCACAGGATCTCATCACTTTAATTCGTGGATCCCAGCCTCATCCAGACAGGGCCTCTCTCCCTCCTCCAGAAAAGAGGCCTAGAGCAGAGCCCCTGAGCCAGTAGCCACAGATGATTCTTCTGATGATTCAGAACATACAGACCCTCCTGAGGCTTCTTATTCTCCTTACGAAGACTCTGATGCTGAGGAGTCCATCCCTTCAGCCTCTCCTCCTGAGGAATTTCCCTTTGGGGAAACCTTGCATGCTATGAGGGAACAATTTCAGTGGCAGGGCCAAGATTTCTCAGACTCTAGAAAAAGGCTTAGGACCTTTCTACACTTACCACAGCATAGGCCTTTAGCTATTCCTCCAGTTCTATCTGTTGTTGATGATGCATTTAATGATGCTTGCACTACTCCTGATACTTTACCTCCGGCTCCTGCTAAACCAGATAGGTACTACAGGGTCCCGGACACTCATCACCACTTATATAAGGCCTCTTTTGCAGATCCAGAGACTATCTCCCAGGGCCATAAAGTGGTAGCAGCTACTTCTTCTAAAAACCCCCTCCCCTCTGATAGGGAATCCAGGTCCTTAGAGAGATGGGGTAAAAAAGTTTACACCTCTGCTACTTTGTCAGCTAGAGCTTTGAACTGCCAATTTCATATGATTCAATATCAAGAGTTTATGCTTGACCAGTTGACTAAAAAGCTGTCCTCTGAAGAATCTCTAGATAAAAAGTATGTTCAAGAAATGTTACATAACATACAGCAGGTTAGTAACCATTCTTTAAAATGTGGCTATGATGCACTGGAGGCTTCCTTTAGATCAGCCATGACTGGCACAGTTATCAGGAGGCATGCATGGTTGAAAGAGCAGGCATTACCAGACCATGTCATATCTAAGCTTTTGGATGCACCTATGGACAAGGTCAATTTATTTGGTGCCCCTGCACAGCAGGTTCTGAAAAAGATGGAAGAGAAAGCAAAATCTGTGCAAACAGTAAAAAATTTCTTACAAGTTCAACCTCCAAGGTTTAGCAGGAATTGGCCCTCCAAGAATTGGTCCTTTCCGGACTCCTCTAAGGCAAGAGGCAGGAATAGGCGCTCTAGAGGCAGAAACCAATCCAGGGGTGCCTACAGGGGTCGCCAGTGGCAGGGTAACAACCAACGAGGCACGGATACAGCCACCACCACTACAACAACTCAATCACAATGACTTGGCGGTGGCACCGCCTACCAGGGAACAACTAGAAGCACCCTTAGGCGGAAAGCTAACATTATTTTCAAGAAACTGGCACTGCATTACAAGAGAAAAATGGATTTTGCAGACTATAGACAAAGGTTACAGGTTCCATTTCCATACACTACCAGGAAAGAGAGGAATGCCAAACCTACCACCTTCTCAAAGGGCAGAAGCTCTAAAACAAATATCTCAATTATTAAGAATGCATGCTGTGGAAAAGGTACCATTTATGGAGCAAGGAAAGGGATTTTACTCCAGGCTCTTCCTGGTACCAAGAAAAGAAAACAAATGGAGGCCTATTCTAGATCTGTCCGCTCTAAACACATTCCTCATTGTTCCAAAATTCAAAATGCTGACCCTACAGCAGCTTCTTCCCATGCTGGGCAAGGAGTCTTGGCTGGTAACTCTAGATCTCAAGGAGGCATACCTACACGTCCCCATAAGACCAATTTGCAGAAGATACCTCAGATTTCTTGCAGGATCAGAGCATTATCAATTCTCAGCATTGCCCTTTGGCTTATCTACTGCGCCCAGAGTGTTCACGAAATGCCTGGCATCAGTAATCGCTCATTGCAGACTTCAGGGAATTCAAATCTATCCCTACCTGGACGACTGCCTGATACAAGCGGACAACAAACACAAATTAACAGAAGACTTACAAAGAGTTCTCTACCTGCTACAAGCCCTGGGATACACAGTCAATACAAAAAAGTCAAGGCTGATTCCATCCCAAATAATAACCTTTCTGGGTGCAGAACTGGACACATCAAAACAAATGGCATTTCTATCTGCAGAAAAGAAAGAGCAACTTCCTCTCTATTTCTTGGCATTAACAAAACAGAGCCATCTAACTGCAAGAAAAGTGTTACAAGCTCTAGGCTTCATGGCATCCTGCATAATTCTGGTCCCTCATGCCAGGCTTCATATGAGAAAGCTACAGTGGTACCTAAAGAATTTGTGGTCTCAGCACAAGCACAGCCTGGAAACCAAAATTCCAATGATTCCATGCCTGAAACAAGAGTTCTTATGGTGGGCTCAGGCCTGTCAATCAAACACAGGGCTGCCCTTCTGCGAAAGTCAACCAAGACAAACTATCACGACAGATGCCTCAGACCTCGGTTGGGGGGCACACATGATGGACAAGTACATTCAAGGCCTATGGACTCAAGACCAACTGCATCTGCACATAAACCTAAAAGAAATGATGGCAGTAAAATTGGCAATCCAGGCATTCAGACCTCTTCTCCACTAAGGCCAGCTGTTGATAAGGACAGACAACACCACAGTTATGTGGTACATCAACAAACAGGGAGGCACACACTCATACCCCCTATGCCGGCTGGCACTAGACCTATGGGATGTGGCTCTGAGCTACAACCTTCAGTTACAGGCTATTTATGTACCAGGGAAGGAAAACATTCTAGCAGACATATTAAGCAGAACTACAACAGATGCCCACGAATGGATGCTGCATCCGGACATCTTCAAAGCCATCACAAGAGAATGGGGATTACCACAAATAGACTTGTTTGCATCCCCATACAATCACCAGTTGAAGAAATTCTGCACAAGGACTTACCACCCACTTGCTTGGAAGGTGGACTCCTATCCTTCAGTTGGAAAAGCCTGACAGCATACGCATTCCCACCACTTCCTTTGATGCACAAGGTGCTTCTCAAGATCAAAGAGGAACATCCGAGGATCATTCTGATAGCCCCAGACTGGCCAAGACAACATTGGTACCCACTGCTGAGGAGCATGTCCGGGAACAAATATGGAAACTGCCCCTGATCCCATTACTGCTGACACAGAACAACTACAACATTCTGCATCCAAGCCTAAAAACTCTGCAGCTAACTGCCTGGAACATTACATAACAGAAATTAACCCAAATTTATCCCAAAGGGTTAAGGACATAATCCTGGAGGCTCGTAGACCTTCAACAAGAAAGAATTATGCAGCAAAATGGAAAAGATATCTCATCTGGAGTGCTGCAAAGGGGCAATATGTGACACTGGTGAACATAGCCAACATCCTGGAGTACTTGGCTGAGCTCTACCACACAGGCCTGTCCTATTCCTCCATCAAGATACATGCATCAGCTATTTCAGCACAATACAGCTTGGATCCTCCTGTCTTCTCGCATCCTCTGCTCAGACAGTTTCTGAGGGGAATTAAAAATGTAAAACCTCCCAGGAAACCTCCATTGCCAGCATGGGATTTGAACTTTGTGCTAGAAAAACTGACTCTACCCCCTTTCGAGCCAACAGCTACAGCAGATTTGCAATACTTATCCTGGAAGACTGCCTTCCTGCTGGCAATAACTTCAGCAAGAAGGGTCTCTGAACTACAAGCATTAATGGCAGTACAACCCTTCTTGATCTTCCATCAAGATAGAGTGTCCATGAGAACAAATCCTACATTTATGCCTAAGGTGGTATCCAGAGTCTCTTTAAATCAGGCTATCCACCTTCCTACATTCTTCCCCAATCCACAGAACAGGGGAGAAAAGCTCTTACATACCTTGGATGTACACAGGCAATTACGCTACTACCTGGACAGGACAAAAAACAATAGAAAAACTGACCAGCTTCTGGTAGCTTATGCAACAGGAAAAGAAGGAAAACCAATTTCTAAACAGACAATCTCCAAATGGATAGGAAATTGCATTAGACTTTGTTACTCCTACCATGGAAAGAAAACTCCAAAGAACATCAGGCCTCACTCCACAAGGGCCACAGCCACTACCACAGCTTTCTTACGAGGAGTGGCTACCAAGGACATTATAGAGGCTGCTACTTGGACCTCCGTGCATACATTTGCCAAGCATTATAACTTACCTCTATACTCTAGATCCCGTGCTGGCTTTGCCACTGCTGTGTTGCAAGGGATCCTAACTACACCATAATCTCTTCTCATTTCCTCCTCCCCTAGTTTGGCTATGGTATTCTACCCATTTGTAAGGACTGCAGATGCATCCTTGAAGGACATAGTTCAGTTTTGTACCTACCATAAATGTAGATGTCCGAGAGGAATGCATCTGCAGTCAGGATTACCCACCCTCCTTCCCCTCTGATGTACTCCTAGGGTACTTACCAATCTTCAGCTAGCTTGGGGGGGATCTATTATGGTGTATTTGTTTGTATATATGTACATACATGTTTATTTTGTGTGTTTGCTCTCTACTATTTGGAAACTTTGGCATTTATCCAAATTTAGCCTTCCAAGAGGGCACCTGGCATCTGGGGCAAGAAACACTGAGGAAAATGGCGTCGGCTGATGCCTTTATACCCGAATAACTGCCGCAATGACGTCGGGTGAAGTGCGACACCAGCCGAAGCCAGACCCAGACTTTGGAATCCGGCCGACCGAAGGGCTGCCTGACGACAGGACAACCCATTTGTAAGGACTGCAGATGCATTCCTCTCGGACATCTACATTTATGGTAGGTACAAAACTGTACTTTATTGCATGTTCTATATATTGGAATGTACCTTCCTTTGCCTTTACTGAAAAGGCATAGATAGCTCAGTTGGGTTATCATGGTCAACAAATACAATTAAATACAAACATACATTAAGTACATTTAGAATTTTTTATGATTATTTTAAGAGCTTTGCATTTATCTGTAGCACAGTGACATTTTCTCCCAAGCCAGCACTTCCTACAGACTTTGGTGTGAGAGTGTTATTTACACAGGCATGGAATAATATTCAGATTAGTGTAGCTTCTGATGTCCCTACTTACTGCTACACTGACCTCCCCCTCAAAGAGCTGTTGTTAATGGTAAGTGTCCTCACAGAGAAGTAATGAGTATCTCACTTAATAGTAATGAATGAGTAACTTGCTACAATAATTACTGATGCTATACTGTTGCTTAATTTCCACATTTGTTTCAGAGGCTATCATGCAGACATCAGAGGCTGCTTCAGACACAGCTCCAACAGTGACTTTACAGACATCAGTAGCTGGTCAGGCAGCGGTGCCCACCCAGGTGGTACAACAAGTACCTGTACAACAACAGGCAAGTGCTTGCATCAGAGATGCAGTATATTGTTGAAATGTTTATACTACATGGTAAATAATACTTCAGTTGTAATAGTTGCTACTTCAGTAGCACATCTTGGTCATGTAGGTATTTTTATAATGGAACCATCGGTAGGTGCTGCATTTTGTACAATTGAACCATCAGTAAGTGCTGCATTTTGTGAAATGGAATCATCAGTAGGTGCTGCATTTTGTGCAGTGGAACCATCTGTAGGTACTGCATTTTGTACAATTGAACCATCAGTAGGTGCTGCATTTTGTGAAATGGAACCATCTGTAGGTACTGCATTTTGTGCAGTGAAACCATCTGTAGGCACTGCATTTTGTGCAATGGAACCATTGGTAGGTGCTGCATTTTGTGCAGTGGAACCATCAGTAGGTGCTGCATTTTGTGCAGTGGAACCATCAGTAGGTGCTGCATTTTGTGCAGTGGAACCATCTGTAGGTATTACATTTTGTACAATTGAACCATCAGTAGGTGCTACATTTTGTACAATTGAACCATCAGTAGGTGCTGCATTTTGTGCAGTGGAACCATCTGTAGGTACTGCATTTTGTACAATTGAACCATCAGTAGGTGCTGCATTTTGTGAAATGGAACCATCAGTAGGTGCTGCATTTTGTGCAGTGGAACCATCTGTAGGTACTGCATTTTGTGCAATGGAACCATCAGTAGGTGCTGCATTTTGTGCACTCTTTAGCAGCAGAAAGCTACTGTACTGTTTAGTGTGCTGCCTGAAGAGACGTGATAAAAGAAAACATTAAATGCATGACGTGCGTGAGCATGTACAGGTGACTATACATGAGTATGCATTGTGGAGAATCACAGTGCATCCTGGAGCATGTGTATGACTGTCCTGTATAAAAGTTGTCATTTATTATTGTACTGTTATTTTTCAGTGTTGAAGACAATTTTAGTACTTTGCAAACAAGGCTTTCAAGGCAGTCACAGACCATCAGGAAACACTTGAGCAATAATCCACAGCTATGCGTAAGTAAATTATGGTATGCCCACAAACAGGAGTGGATTATTGTTATTATACAATTACTTTATTTAAGAAAGAAATTGCTTACCTTTCTTATTTGTATAAGGGCACTTCAGTCTTCTTCCACAAATAGTTGTTGTTGTGTCTTTCGGCTTTTCCCGGCTAGGGGTCGCCACAGCGGAACTCCGGTCCGCTAATGATTGGCAGTTGATTTTTACGTGCCGAGTTGCCATCCCTGATGCACAACCTTCAACGAAGGTACGCCCATTCACGCATGTCAAATAGTAATGAGCCATTATTATATAATTTCTGTTAGTGCAGACCAGTCAGTTAAGCACTGGCCCCTCTAGAGCATAAGATTTGTTAAACAGTTAAGTTAAAGCAAACCTTTTACTCTTACATGTGAAAGTGAGAGTTAAATAATCTCCTGAAATACATAGTACTTGAATTTGCAGGTTTCCTAATCAAGCTTATAAATAATTAGTATCGTATAGTACATTTACCTTAAACAGAATATTGTTCCACTTATTTTAATTGCAAAAAATGCAGAAGAGTCCAAGAAACAGTCTATTTTTTTTCATTTCATTTTTTCATCACTGCCTCTTTAACTCCATTTCACTCCTCCTTTCTATTAAAATTAAAACTCTTCCAAATCCCTGGTAAATACTACAAACCTAAACCCACCTCCTTCCACCCTTTCTGTAACAAACTAAAGCCCAGCAAACTTACTCACCTTCTCTCTTTCCTCAGCCTAGCAGGCGATATTCATCCCAACCCTAGACCAAACATGTCTCAAACAAATAACCATAACCTCAACAAGAAACCAAATTGTAAAGACCTCAAATTTCTCACCATCAACGCCCAAAGTTTAACTAATAAAATCACCCTCTTTCATGCTTGGCTAAACCATAATTCACCTGGTATTGTAGCCATCTCTGAAACTTGGTTAAAACCACACATAACAGACACTGAATTCCTTCCCCCCAGTTTTCAATCCCTCCGATCTGACTGCATAAGCAAAAGAGGTGGTGGTGTAGCACTAATCTACACTAATCACTTATCCATCACTCCCTTCCCAAATCCTATCCCTTCCTTTCATAATGCTGAATTCTAAAATTAAATGACCATAAAAGTATCTGCATTATCTCCCTTTATATTCCGCCTGGTAACAACACCAATACATTGGAAGACATCCTCTCCTGGTCCTCCTCAAATATTAAACATGAAATTACATTATGGGAGATGTAAATATTAACTGGCAGAAAATCAGTGACCAAAATCCCATCTTATCTATCAATCTTTTCAATTTCAAACAACTTATTAACTCTACCACTAGGCCCAACAAAACCAACCTCACAGGCTCCATCCTAGACTGGATCCTGGTCTCATCCAAACAAAACCACAACATCTGGTGTCATTCCAGACCCTCTAGGAGACCACCTCCCTGCCTTCACCCATAGAACAACACCCTCTTCCTCCTTCTCCCATAAACTCTTACACACTCGCAACTTAACCAACTTTAACCCCTCCACCTTCTCTGATTCCCTCAAATTCACTAACTGGAACCCACTAAAAACCCTACCCCTAGACAAAGCCGTTCACTTCTTCAACTCTAAATTCCTTACTGTCCTAAACTCCTTAGCTCCAGTCCGTACTAAAAGAGTCAAAGCCAAGACTGCCCCTTGGCTTACTAAAGAAACAAAGAAAATTTTGCAACAAAGAGATAAATCTTGGAAAAACTATCTCCATCATAAACAACCTGAATACTTACTGAAATACAAACAGTTATGAAACCTAGCCAAAAAACATGTCATAAGAGATAAAAAGTCTCAACCATTTACAAATAAATCATGCAAAAAACCCCAAACAATTCTGGAATTCTGTTAACTCGCTTCTTAAGCCTGGTACAACAAAGAACCCTTGCCCTGATACCAGCAAATCTGACCAAGAAATTGCCAATCTATTCAACTCCTTCTTTACCTTTTCTATTGCTGAACTAACCAAAACCTTCCCCAGCAACATCCACCCACCCCCCCTTCCCAAATCTCCACATCCTCTCCTCCCTCTTCCCATATCTTTAAACTCAAACCCGTAACCACCCACTTTATAAAAAAACTTCTCTCAAAACTCAAACCTTGCACCAATGCACCTGACAACATCCCCTCCTCCTTCTTAAAAATTGCCTCCAACAGTATTGCTCTCCCTATTAGCATCCTGATAAATAGATCTCTTCTTGAGTCTTATGTACCCAAACTATGGTGCTCTGCTTTTATTCTCCCACTCCACAAAGGTGGCAAGAATTGTAATTTCTCTAACTTCCACCCCATAGCCATCCTCTCTCCTATCTCAAAAATTCTTGAAAAATGCATCCACCTGCAGCTCATGCCATTCCTAACCAAACACCAGTTACTCTCTCCCACCCAACACGGTTTCCGCCTTGGGCATAGTACTAACACAGCCCTTCTCTCCTTCTTACACTCTGTCAATTCAGCTCGAGACTCTGGTAACTTAGTTTCATCTGTTTTCTTGGATCTATCTAAAGCTTTTGATACCATCTCCCACTCCCATCTACTAAACCATCTATCTAACCTCAACATCTCCCCAAAAACTCTATCCTAGTTTTCTAACTATCTTTCTGACAGGTCCCAAGCCATGAAATGGGGCCAAGCCTCCTCCAGCTTCCTTCCTACCCCCACAGGAGTTCCCCAAGGCTCTATACTTGGCCCTCTTCTATTTAACATCTTCGTAAATGATTTCCACAAAGCTATTCCCAATACCAAAATTGTCCAATACGCAGACAACTCTACTTTGATCTGCTCTGCTTCCAGCTTTAAAGAACTCCAATCTCTAACTCAAACCGCCTTCACAACCACAGAAAAATGGATGCATGAAAATCACCTCTCACTTAATGCTAACAAAACTAAGATTCTTCTTTTCACCCACTCAAAATCCATCACCACCGAAAAAAATTCATTTCAAATTTCTTGCCTTAACAACTCCCAACATTAACACTGTTCCCTCAACTAAATTCCTAGGGGTCACAATCGATGAACACTTAAAATTCAATACTCATGTCCAACTTAACATAAAAAAACCCATATAAAACTCGGCCTGCTATACAGAAATAATCAATTCCTCTCCCCCTCTACTCGACATACCTTAGCCACTACATATCTCCTCCCATCTCTTCTATATGGTGCCCCTCTGCTTACAAATCTATCTTCTACCCTAACCTCCAAACTGGAAGTATGCTACAATAAAATTTCGAAATTTGCCTCCAAGGCAAATTCCCTCTCTCATCACTGCACATCACTACAAACTCTAAATTAGCTTGAACTCCCCAATCAACTAGACTACCTCCAAATTGTCTCAGCCCACAAATTAATCTTTCAACCCACCCTCTGCCCTGTACTGTCCAATATTCTCCAACTTTACAGCCCCCAGACCCCTTAGATCTTCTAACCAAAACCTTATTTCCATCCACAAACCCAAACGCCTAGCCGGTCAACTTTTACTCTCCTTTTCCCTTGCTAAAAAATGGAATGGCCTTCCCTCTGTCCTGAGGACCTGTGACAACCTACACTCATTCAAAACTCAACTCCTCTCCTACCTGCATACTCACCGAAAATGTAACTGCGCACTTCACTCTATACCCCCCAAGCTCCTCTCTTCCTTCTCTCCTGGCTAACCTTCATTGCCTCTATATTTCTCTCTTAGTCACACATTGCTAAGGTAACTAATAACTACTCCCAACCCTATGCAATTTTTCTATCATCCTCCTACACTCTTTCCTTAACTTCAAATGTTACTGAATTGAAGGACTACCAACTTGAATGCTTACTACCTACGATTTAAAAAAATCAACCTTTTGTATGTAAATCATTTTTATCTTTGAATTCTATTTGTACTTCTAAAAATGTGATCTAAAGATGTAGTTTGTCACAATGTTCTTTTGTATGTAAATCATTTTTATCTTTGAATTTTACTTGTACTTCTAAAAAAATTTTTATCATTATGTCTTGTAACATTGTATTGTGGAGCTTTTCTCCCCGGGCCTCCACTGAAAATGGGCTCTTTGGCCCAGTGGACCTCCTCGGACACCAAACTGGAATAAATAAATAAATAAATGTAAGCAATTACATTTTAACATGTTAACAGTTAAGAACCATTAACATTTTCTATGTATTATCTTAACTAATGGATAAAAGTATGAGTTCTGAAGGTATATGTTTGAAGCACTCAGTTTACTTTAATGAGCAGTCATGGTATATTATGCGTGGTTAGAAATGCACAGCCTTACAGCTGCCCTAATGTGTTGAGTAGCTCATTCTTCAAATTTCTTTGCGAGTTTTACTAAATGGAAGAGACTAGTAGTCAACCAGTAGTATGAACTATAATTTTATTGTCAAGGATGGAAGCTTCAGTCAAAATACAATACATTAAGGAGTTGTTTCCTTTATACTTATGACAACAAATTTTACTGCTGTTTCAATGGTATGTGCACTTTTGAAGAGAGGTAAAATATATTCACAGTCCAAAATACGACAGTAGTAAAATGACTGGAGATGAAGAATGCAATAAACTGTATCCTTGCAAAGCAATTTGAGGAGGACATGTCACAGAATATTTAAGATATGTTTAACACATAAAGTCTGTAGTAAGGCTAAGTTATTGCCCTGTTTTTTTTTTTAAAACAGAAATAGCTATAACCTTTGCCCATGATTTGTCCTTGTTGGATTCAGCCAAGAACTTTTGCCTATGGAGCTGTTTTTACTGGCTTCAGCTGAAGGACATTAAACTCCTTACTAGGGGATTATGGGGTGCACACTGTAGAATGAATAGTTGATTTTACATACATGGTATTAATTTACACAGTGTCAGTCTTTAATAAGTGTTACCATTAACTCAGTGTCTGTATTAATAATAAAACACGTAGATGCAATTTAGTCAATTTATTCTGTGGGACATGCGTAAGAAGCACAGGGTACAGTTTGTCTGGCATTTATTACAAATATTCACTAGAAAAAAAGTATGAAATTGAAGTTTGCTGACAAAGGCAACAGTAATGCAGATGCTAGTTTTAATAAGCAATCTACTTACATCCCCATTAAAAAATAAACAGGCTGTGGCAGTTTTTGGAAAGAAAATGTGGAGGTAATTTGTACTAAATATTGACAATGGAGTCAGTCTTTCGTGCAGAAAAACACTCAAAAACAGCTTTGTATAATAGCAGTTAGTTTATTCAGCACTTAAGTGCTAAATGGTAGTCTTAAGAAAATTAATTAGTACTTACAAAATTAAAGTTTTGGGCTAATTATGATCTTTTTTATCATGTACAAAAAACAAAAGTAGAAGTCTGAGGTCTAGATATCAGAATGCACATCACAAGAACCTGAGGGAGATATTGGCAAACTAGCTGTCCCCGATGGCATTCAGGTGAGATGTAAGACAGGCAGAACAACACAACAATAATAGGGTATGTCAAGAAACCTGGAGGTACTTTTTCATAATATATTGTGAACAGACAAAACATGTGAACTTGTCACTGTAAGCCATTTACTTTTCAAGTCAGGAGAACACTTTGTCAGAATCTCTAAACTGAGAAATCTGAGTTTTCCACAAGTGGAAACTTGAAGAGACCATTCTTAGGTTAGTGTAAAATGAGTTCACCCAGTAGCAGGTAAGTGAATTTGACTAGCAGTTGGAATAGAGGGTGAATGCTGTCAGCTGTAGTTTGTGTGATACGGGGTTTGTTTCCTTTGGCCCTCATTTGTCTGCTGTGTAACCTTGAACAAGTCACTTACCTAGACAGTGCTTAAGATAACTGGAAATTTGTGCTTGGCTCCTTAATGGTTCCCTGGACTGCAAGCCTAATACTGTCTATGAACCTATGCTTATTTGTTTTCTGAATCATCTGCTTCCTCTGTTTGCATTTCGCTTCCTCACAAATTGAGTGACACAGGTCTGTGTTCAACAGTTGGAGTCCGATTCTGTTGCAGAGGTGTCCCCCAAAAGTTTTAACATTATTGCTGAAGGTTTAAAAAACATATCTCATTTTCAAAGCTGTTATCTTTGGATATGATGCACTTTAACTGTTCCCATTTTATTGTGACATGATTGTACATGTCTAACTTGAAGAATGGGCTTGAACATGACAAAGTGTTTTCTGTGTGGAGGCAAGTCCATTCACCACTTCGTATCTGTTTAAATAATATAGCCAACTCCAAGACAGCGCGATTGCTTGATTAGTTAAAACTTGTTACTTTTGAGCTCTTGATGCAGAAATTGGGTCTTGGTGAAATGGGACCTAGTTAACCCAGTAAATACCATTGTCTTTTCTGTAGGAAGCTGTAAGACCTACCATTAGAAAATCATATCCATCTAAGTGGACCAAATATTTTTACAGATGTGAAAATTAATATACCAAGCATTCAGTTCAATATCTCTGTTGTCAATATTTCAGTACCTATACTTAATGCTTGATTGTTGTACTGTTCCAGTAAAGTCTGCTTGGCTGTCACAATTGCCTACATCTTCACCTACAGCATCTGAGAATGCTGTGAAATATTTGCCAAAGGATCTACTACATTTGAGGCCTAAAAGGTATCTTGTAGCACCTGCTTGAGACTTGAATTTTGCAACTGAAAATCTAGTTATACCTGCTTTGAGCCTGTCATTTCAATAGACCTCACATGCCTTTCTTGGAAAGCCATCATCTTGATGACTGTTAGCAGTCAACTTAGCCAGAAGGGCATCAGAATTCAAGTTTTAATCTTTAAAGGCACATATACAGTTTTCTACAAGGCCAATGTGCATCAGAAAACAAATTCATTAAGTATGCATAAAGTGGTCTGTGATATGTCTTTGAACCAATCCAGTTTGGATATCTTCATCTAAGCAAGAGAACAAGGGCAGAGCAGTTTAACATAAGATGGACATGCACAGGCAGCTAAGGTGATCCAGTGAAAAACTAAACCAGCAGGTCAGTGAATCTGGTGTAGGTTCATTTATGAATGCCAGCAAGTTTAGTCCACATTAATAATAGCTACTACTGCATTCTTCTTTTAAGTCTGTATTCACCCAACATATCTATGAAGCTGCTACTCTGGTCATGTTTACACATTTCTGTATACATTACAAGCTGAACATTCAGTTAGATGTAGAGAAGGATTTACTTTACCTGTACTTCTTTAGCTGGAAGCTGGAGGTACACTGCTTGTTACTTTGCCATTCATATAAGGAATCCCTGTAGCACTGATTATTTTGATAAAGATAGTATAGTTGAGAGAGAATGTGGTATAAGACTGTATGCTCACACCCTAGCCCAGGGATGTCTGACTTCAGGAAAGTACAAGGTTGGGGATCGTCCACCTTTGCCTGTTTCAAATTCATAATCTGCAGTATTGATCCTGATATTAGAACATCTGTTTTACTGATTATGCTCGTACAGTTGTAAGTACTTATCAGAGTTGTGTATGTCATGGCTGTGTTTTATTAATAGTAAAAATATATTCATTACTCATTGCCAGAGTATCAGTTTTTGAAAGATAAATCCTTGGATAGCTCTCTGTGTGCAGTTACAGGATGTGACTGATGCATTCCTTGCAGTCTGACTCATGCTCAGAGCCCCAGACTCGACAGTCTTGCCATAGGTAATATTGACCTTGGAACTAATAATTTACTGGATATGATAAAAACTATACTCAGATTACTGGCAGTGATTTAAGGCAACATATCCTCCTTATATTAGCCTAGGTTATAAAAGCATAATTGGCTGTTATACCCACTGTTCATAAACTTCCTTTTGGGACGAAGTTTTCTCTTACACAGAATAGAGCTTAGAATGCAGTAAGCTACAACTGTGGTCAGGCAGTTGATTGTTCTGTGAAGATGGCAGGTAACACGTTTGTGTAAGATGGCAGGTAACACGTTTGTGTAATCCCCATTTACTTATAGGATTTAGTTCTTCTTTTGGTGAGCTGGAGCTTGTTATACTGAACAGCACAATTTGGCATGTTTCCTTTTTGTTAGTTATTTTTGAGGAAATCACTTTATTGCCTTTTTGCTTTAAAGTGAAGACTGTGAGTATGACCATCCTCCAATGCCTCACATTTATTATGTTCAGTTTGTCTACATATATATATATATATATATATATATATATATATATATATATATATGTGTAATATACATGTAGACATGTATATGATACCAGTTTACATAGAAGTTTCTTTTGTTGATCTGTGCATCGGTTTAGTGTTTTCAGTGAGTCACAGTTCATCCATCGAATGTACAGGGATGGACTTAGTGTGAAAATCTGTCACAATGGGGTTTATGGAGTTTTCCCTTTTTGTATGACCTCAAAGCTGCCCTGCGGGGAAAAAATAATATATACATACATACATATATGTATATATATATATATATGTATATATATATATATATATGTATATATATATATATATATATATATATGTGTATATATATATATATATATATATATATGTATATATATATATATATATATATATATGTATATATATATATATATATATATATATATATATAGATAGATATATACATATATATATATATATATATATATATATATATATATATTATTTATTTATTTATTTTAGTTTTTATTTTTTAATTTTTTTTGCATTTTCCTTTACAGTTGACTGATGTGCATTCTGCAGATTTTTACCGGTAATCTCTGTGGTGTTGATGTTGTATGTGTGTATGTGTATGTATATATATTTATATATATATATATATTTATATATATATATATATATATATATATATATATATATATTTATATTTATATTTATATATATATATATATATATATGTATCTGTACAAAAACAGATATAAAAACACACACACACACAAACACACATATGTATATATATTTGTATGTGTGTATGTATGTTTGTAAAGAGTCTTGACCTCATCCAAGAAAACAGTACAAACATTGGTTGTTTTTTTGGAGACAGATAAAGTTGTAGAATTGGGTGTAGCAATTCACAACTATGTGGCTAGTGAGAAAGGCCTTCAATAGTTAAAAAAAAAAAAAAGACCTGGAAGTCCTGTTGTTTCATCTGCAGGAAATTACCTTTTCAGCTCTGCATATTTATATACATATGCATGGCTTGCCTACAAGTCGTCAGTGACTCTGCCATCATGTATCTTTAGTGAGACGGTGTTTTTTCATCATGGAGAATTTCATTGCCATGTAATGTATTGTGTGAGCCAGCTGTATGTTTATGGGTTTGAAGGCATTGAGCTGAGGTACCAGAACACCAGTATTTTTTTTTTGCAGCTACCAGCAGATGTTCTTCATGTTTCACTGTTGCAGTCATCACATATGGGTTATCCCTGCCAGGGTAGCCCTCGGCCGGCCCGAATATCAGAGACTTAGTATTTCTGCGTTGGTTGCTGTCGCTTCAGTATTGAGGTCATCAGTAATCTAAAGTAAGGCAACCGATGCCATTACATCAGTCTTTCTTGCCATGGAGCCCAAAGCAGATGCAGTTTACACGAGTGCCAGTAGGCCGCTATCTGAGTTTCATCTACCGAATTCAAGCTGAATTCTTCTAAAACTAAGTACCCTGCTGGGGATCTTTTTTTCTTGCACTCAGCAATATCAGAAAAAGTTAACAATTGTCTCACCTGTGGAAAGCAAATACTACACCGATACTTTATTTCTTACTGCGTCACTTGATGTTCATCGTTTTTCACTGTTGCAGTCATTACACTTGGGTTATCCTGCTGGCAAGTTACCCGCAGTCAGCCTGAATTCCAAAGTCCTGGTCCAGCGTTGGTTGCTGTCACCTCTTCCCTGACGTCAGTGCGCCAGGGGGTATAAAAGATGCAGCTGACGCCATTTTCTTCTGACTTTCTTGCTGCACGGTGCCCGAAGCAAAAGCAGTTTGCAAGTGCCAGTCGGCCGACTCCTGGGATTTTCGAAATTGAATTTCACATCCGAAGTCTTCAATAAAGCTAAGTACCCCATTGGTGAAACTTTTTTCTTGTTCCAGACCGATGTCAGAAAAAGTTAACAATTGTATTTCTTGTGGGAAGCAAATTCCTCATAAGGATTTTCATTCTTACTGTATTCCTTGCCTAGGCCCTGACCACAACGTTGCTAGTTGTCGGTTTTGTGCTAGATTTAACCAACGCACTATTAAACGTTGGTACGATTTTGCTTTTCATTACTTTCGCCGAAGGTTTAACTATATAATACCGTCGGAGCAGCCGACGACCGGAGTTCATAAAAAGTGCAAGGAAAAAGAAAAGGACAGGCATCCGAGGTCCAAAACCGACGACGAAGCCTCTTCTAGGCCAGTCGCCAGTTTACCGGTTCTCAGTGAGGCACTTTCGCAGCCCCTGACACCCGCTACCTCAGAGCCACAGGCCGCTTCCGACTCCCACGTGGAGACAACTAGGCCTCTGGATACTCAAGGCATTGTGCCTTCGGAAACTAATCCCTCAGATGGGTCTGGAGCCGCTGAGCAGGCATCGGCTTCTGAGGGTGTTTTCAGACCTACACAGCTTTATATAAAGCCAACTTCAGCATCCAAGACAAAGACCAAAACAGTTTTAAAGACAAGGAAACAAGTACAGCACTCTCCAGGACAGACTTCCATGCCTAAGAAACAGATGCTCAAAATGGACGAAGACCTAATTACTTTGATCAGGGGTTCCCATCCCCCTCCTGATAAGAGGCCTAGGCAAGACACTGAATATGATTCCTCTGATCAGGTTTCCATTTCTTCTGACTCCTCTTCAGAATAGGGATACTGTATTCCTCCCTATGAGGATTATGATGCTGAAGAATCTATTCCTTCAGCTTCTCCTCCTGAGGATTACTCCTTTGGGGAAACCCTTCCTACCATGAGGGAGCATTTCCACTGAGAGAGGCAAGATTACTCAGATTCCAAGAAAAGGCTCAGAGACTTTCTTTTACTACCTCAGCACAGACGTCTTGCTATTCCACCTGTTCTAGATATTGTAGACGATGTATTTTCAGAGTCCAGCCTGTCTCCCGACTCTTTACCTCCTGCACCTGTTAAGCCAGACAGATACTACAGGGTTCCAGATTCTCAAAAATTTCTATATAAAAACCCTGCTGCTGACCCAGAAACTATTTCTCAGGGTCCCAAAGGGGTCAAGGCCGCTACTGCAAAAAACCCTGTCCCCTCAGATAGAGATTCAAGGGCACTGGACAGATGGGGGAAAAAGTTTACACTTCTGCTACCTTGGCTGTAAGGGCTTTATATTGTCAGTTTCATATGCTTAAATATCAGTAATACTTAATGTCTCTGCTAAAACAGAAAATGTTGACAAATTCTGAATGTTCTGAGAACAAGGAAATGCAGGATTTATTGCATGCAGCTAAACAAGTGGGAAAGCATACTTTGCAATGTGGTTATGATTCACTGGAGGCCTCTTGCAGGGCCGCTGTAACAGGTTCTGTCATTAGAAGGCATGCTTGGTTAAAGGAACAGAGTCTGCCTGATCATGTTAAAGCAAAATTATTGGATGCTCCATTACAGCATGATACTTTGGTGTTAAGGCAGAAGAGGTGTTGAAGAAAATGGAGGATAAAGCTAAATCTATGCAGACAGTAAAGGATTTCTTACAGGTAGAGCCACCCAGATTTAGCAGAAACTGGTCTTCTAAGAATTGGTCTTTTCCCGTGTCAGACAGGCCACAAAGAGGCAGATACAGATGCCATAGAGGCAGACAACAACCCCAGGGCTCATATAGGCTCAAACAATGGGGTGCTTCTACCTCCAAAAGCGGAGAAGACAAAACACAGCCATTTAGGAAACAGTCCCAATGACTTCCCTCTGCCAATGCCAAGCATTTATCTTTTGGTAGCACCCTTAGGGGGAAAGATAGAACTTTTTTCACAAAATTGGCACATGATCACCCAGGACAAATGGGTATTAAATATAGTCTCTCAGGGCTACAGGTTCCACTTTCACACCCTTCCAAAGGCAAAAGGTATGCCAGACCTGCCACACAATCAATGGGCAGAGGCACAAAAACAAGTTTCATCTCTCATGGACATGAGGGCTATTCAGCCAGTGCCACAACAAGAGCAGGGACAAGGATTTTACTCAAGACTTTTCTTAGTACCAAGAAAGGACAAAGCATGGAGACCAATACTGGACCTGTCTATTCTAAATACTTTTCTGGACATTCCGAAATTCAAAATGTTGACACTGCAGCAGCTTCAACCCATTCTGGGCAAGAAGGCTTGGCTTGTAACTTTGGACCTCAAAGAGGCATACCTGCATGTCCCAATCAGACAATCTTGCAGAAGATGCCTCAGATTCATAGCTAGCTCAATGCACTACCAGTTCTCTGCACTGCCCTTTGGCTTATCTACTGTGCCCAGGGTCTTCACAAAATGCCTGGCACCAGTAATTGCATTCTGCAGACAAAGAGGAATTCAAATATATCCCTACTTGGATGACTGCCTTATTCAAGCAGAGAGCAAGGACATTCTACTACAGCATCTGGTATTTGTAAAAAGATTACTAATTTGCCTAGGGTACACAGCAAACGAAAAGAAATCAAAACTAGTACCCTCTCAAGAGATAATATTCCTGGGTGCAAGCTTAAATACAACTGCCCAGATGGCTTATCTCACGCCAGACAAACAAAGACAACTGACTTCTTACTTCAAAAGCATGGCAGCAAAGACCCAGTTATCTGCAAGAAAAATTCTGCAGGCTCTGGGCTACATGGCATCCTGCATTCTGCTAATTCCATATGCAAGACTGCATATGAGGAAGCTACAATGGTATCTAAAAAGTGTTTGGATTCAACATTGCCACAGCCTGGAATCATTAATTTCTCTCATTCCCTGCCTGCAACAGGAGTTTCGATGGTGGGCACAGGCCTGTCATCACAACAAGGGACAGCCATTCACTTTACCCACAGCCAGGCAAACACTAACAACAGATGCATCAGATTATGCCTGGGGGGCCCACATGGTAGGAAAATGTATTCAGGGCACATGGCCCCCAAGCCAAAGGCATCTTCACATCAATCAAAAAGAGATGCTAGCTGTACAAAATGCCCTGACAGCCTTCAAGGACCTACTTCATCCAGGACAGCTGCTGATAAAGATGGACAACACCACAGTCATGTGGTACATAAACAAGCAGTGGGGCACACATTCCTACCCCCTCTGCAGACAAGCCATGATTTTGTGGAACACAGCATTGACTTACCAAGTACACCTGCAAGCACAATTCCTGCCAGGAAAAACAAATGCTCTGGCAGACGAACTAAGCAGAAACCTCATGGATCCTCACGAGTGGAAACTAGATCCACAAATCTTCAACTTGATAACAAGGAAATGGGGATGCCCAGACATAGATCTTTTTGCCTCCCCTCACAACTGCCAACTTCAGAGATTCTGCACAAGGACTTATCACAAACAAGCATGGAAAGTGGATGCTTTGTCATTCAGCTGGAACAACCTTACAGTATATGCCTTTCCTCCACTGCCTCTCCTCCCCAAGGTACTCCTAAAGGTCAGACAAGAGAAGCCACAAATGATACTGATTGCCCCGGATTGGCCACGTCAACACTGGTACCCAATCCTAAGGAGCTTGTCTCAAGGCCCAGCCTGGACATTGCCTCAAATTCCTCATTTACTAACCTAACAAAACAATCACATCCTGCACAGCCAACTCAGAACCCTAAATCTAGCTGCTTGGCGGATATTGTAACCATTCAGAATACACCTCTCTCTCTAAAGCGGTTATGGATGTTATTTTGGAGGCCAGGATGCCCAGTACCAGAAAATCTTATGCAGAAAAATGGAAGAGATTCTGTGCTTGGAACCAGGCACAAGAAATTGACATGCTTGCTCCAAATATTCCTCAGATTTTACAATATCTAACTGAGATGCTGGGCAAAGGCCTATCCTTCTCATCAATTAAGATCCATGCCTCTGCCATTTCAGCTCATTACAATATGGACCCACCTATTTTTTCACATCCATTGCTTAGGCAGTACCTCAGCGGGGCTAAAAACATAAGACCTCCAAGGAGAGCACGAATACCTGCATGGGACCTCAATTTTGTCTTGAAAAAACTCACACTGCCTCCTTTTGAGCCAGCCAATACAGCTGAGATAAAATTCTTATCATGGAAAACAGCTCTGCTCCTAGCAATAGCTTCAGCAAGAAGAGTCTCAGAGCTACAGGCATTAATGGCTTGGAACGTTTTATTATCTTCCATCCGGACAGGGTTTCTCTAAGGACAAACCCAACATTTATGCCTAAGGTAGTGTCCAGTGTGGCTCTTAACTAAATCATTCATTTGCCTACTTTTTACCCAAGCCCACAGAATAAAGGGGAGAGACTTCTGCTTTCTTTGGACATAGACAGCTACGCTTCTACTTGGACAAAACTAAAGCTTTAAGAAAGACTGAGCAACTTTTAGTGGCATATACTGCAGGATCACAAGGAAAGGCTATCTCAAAGCAGACTATTTCAAAATGGATAGGACACTGCATTCATTTCTGCTATTCTCAACATGGCAAATCAGTGCCTAAGGGCATTAGACCACATTCTACCAGGACAGCAGCCACCTCAGCAGCCTACCTCAGAGGAGTACCAACCAAGGATATTTTAGAGGCTGCAACTTGGACTTCAGTGCACACTTTTACTAAGCACTACCACTTACCTCTTTACTCTAAATCCAGAGCAGGCTTTGCCACTGCAGTTCTGCAGGGCCTTATAGCCACTCCTAATTCTATTTAGACCCAGCTGCCCAACCTCAGCTTTGGGATTCAAGCTAAGTGTAATGACTGCAACAGTGAAACACGATGAACATAGTATAATTGTGTACCTACCATAAATGTAGATGTTAGAGTGTATTCACTGTTGCAGTCCAGGTTACCCACCCACCATCCCCCTTTCTTTGCTGGGACTTATCTGTACTTCTCTATTCTATACAACCTATGTGGTGTATTTGCTTGTGGATGAAGGTATTGTTTATTTTAGTGCATGCTTTTATAAGCAATGTGTTTTAGCCTACCCTTTTGGGGGCACCTGACATCTGGGGCAAGAAAAACTGAAGAAAATGGCATCGGCTGCATCTTTTATACCCCTGGCGCACTGACGTCAGGGAAGAGGCGACAGCAACCGACGTCGTCCAGGGCTTTGGAATTCAGGCCGGCCGACTGCGGGTAGCCTGCCAGCAGGATAACCCAAGTGTAATGACTGCAACAGTGAATACACTCGAACATCTACATTTATGGTAGGTACACAACTGTACTTTTAGGCCCAGACCACGACGTCCCCCATTGTCGCTTCTGTGCTTTGTTCAATGCCAGAACTATCCATCGTTGTGCCCTTATTGTCATTAGATATTTTCTCTTACAGTCCTCAAACTCCGATATGGCCTCAGTAAGCCATCCGACAGCAGATCTTCCGAAATAGTGTAAAGATAAAGACAGAGACAGACTGCACAGGTCCAAACTTACTGACGATGTTCCCATTAAGCTAGTCATCAGTTCTCCGGTCCTCAGTGAGGTGCTATTGCAGCCCCTGATACCCACTTCTGTGGATTCTCAGGCTGCTACCGAGACCCTTTCAGAGTCCGGTATGCCACATGACTGTTCTTCGACTAAGGATCCTGCGGTCGTCTCTATCTTAGATGGGTCCGGAGCCGCAGAGCAGGCACCGCATTCCTTCGCACTACAGATTCTGTACACAAACCGATGACTTCTTTCACATCTACCGTTCTTTTGAAAACGACAGAGTTTCTTAAGCCCAGGGTACGAACCACACCCTAGAAACTGATGACCCAATCTCAGGCATCTGATTCCTTGCCTCAGACCCAAATGCTTAAAATGGTGGATGACCTTATCATGCTGATCAGGTGAAGCCAGGTTGTCTCCTCCAAAAGGAAAAGAGATCTGTTCCCTGTAGTGTTGTCTAAAGAAGAGTCAGATGACTCTGATGCATCTGCATATGAAGACATGCAACCCCTCTCTACTTATGAGGATTCTAATGCAGAGGATTCCATTCCTTCAGCCTCTCCCCCAGAGGATTTTTCCTTTGGGGAAACCCTTCATACCTTAAGGGAGCATTTCCAATGGGAGAGTCAGGACTACCCTCAGTCTAAAAAGAGACTCAGAATTCTTAGATCTTCCACAGCACAGACCCTTGGCCATCCCCCCAGTCCTGGATGTTGTGGAGGATGTTTTCCTGGAATCCAGCTTGACTCCTGACACCCTACCTCCTGCACCCAGAAAAACCTGTCAGGTATTAGAGTCCCTGACTCTCACAAGTTTCTTTTTAAAAATCCTACTGCTGACCCTGAGGTAATTTCTCAAGGGCCTAAAGGAATTAAAGCAACCTCTGCTAAGAATCCAACCCCCTCAGATAGGGATTCCTGAGCACTAGACAGATGAGGTAAAAAAGTATACACCTCAGCTACCCTTGCTGTCAGGTAACTAGATTGTCGATGCTAAAATTTCAGCAGCATACCCTGGAACTCCTCAAACAAAAAATTTCTTCTTTTCCTGCTTGTGCAGAATCTAGAGAGTTACAAGAATTAATGCATTCTGCAAATCAAGAAACTAAACACACCTTGCACTGTGGTTTTGATGCCCTAGAAGCTTCTTGCAGGGCAGCAGTCACTGGATCTGTCATTAGAAGGCATACATGGCTTAAGGAACAGCCCTTGCCAGACCATGTCAAATCTAAATTGTTGGATGCCCCCCTTGCACAAAAACAACTTATTTGGCACTAAGGCAGAAGAGGTCTTAAAAAAGATGGAAGAAGAAGCAAAATCTATTGAGACAGTTAAGGATTTCTTAAAGTTCCAGACACCCAGGTTCAGCAGGCATTGTCAAATCAAGCACTGGTCCTTTCCTGTTCCCACTAAGTTAGTTCAGGCCAGACCCCGGGGAACCATACCCCTCCGACAGCAGCCACAGGGAATGCAGAGATCTAAGCAGTGGACTACCTCCACTTCAAAATGAGGGAGTTCTAAGCCACCCCCCTTGTGTTAAGAACTCACAATGACTCACCTACCCCAACCCCTCCCTCTGCCCACCTTCACTTACCCCTAAGAGGAAAACTCTTTCACGCAAGTACCCGGGCCACCATTACCAACGACTGCTGGGTTCTCAACATAGTGTCCCAGGGATACAGATTTTCTTTCCACCCCTTCCAACCCCAAAAGGGTTCCCAGATCTTCCTCCAAACCAGTGAGCAGTGCTGCAAAAGCAAGTCCTTTCCCTGCTCTCTATGAGGGCAGTAGAGCACGTTCCTGCAGAACAGAAAGGCCAAGGTTTCTACTCCAGACTTTTTCTGGTACCCAGAAAAGAGGGCACCTGACACGCCATCCTCGATCTATCCATTGTAAACACCTTCCTGGTGATCACAAAATTCAAAATGCTCACCCTCCAGCAGCTGCTACCCATGCTCTATAAGGATACTTGGCTAGCCACCCTAGATCTAAAGGAGGCCTACCTCCACTTCCTGTCAGGGAAACATGCAGAAAATATCTCTTGTTTCAGGGCAGGATCTTAACACTTTCAGTTCTCTGCGCTTCCCTTTGGCTTATACACTGCTCCCAGAGTTTTCACAAAATGTCTGGCTCTGGCCATTGCCTTTTGCAGACAAAGGAATATCCAGATTTACCCATACTTAGATGACTGCCTAATTCAGGCAGACAGCCAGGAAAAGCTGCTCAAGCACCCAGCCTTTGTAAAGTTCCTTTTAACCTCCCTAGGGCACACAATCAACGAAAAGAAATCCAAACTGATGCCCACCCAAAGGATTATATTCCTGGGAGCAAGGCTGGATACAGCATCCCAGATGGCATTCCTTACACCAGAAAAGCAAATTTTCCTGACAGCCTACTTCTCTCAACTTGCCACCAGACCCCAACCATCTGCAAGGAAAATCCTGCAAACTCTGGGATTCATGGCGTCTTGCATACTACTTATTCCATATGCCAGACTGCATATAAGGAAACTTCAGTGGTACCTAAAAAGCCTTTGGTGTCAGCACTCTCGACCTGTAGACTCTTGTACCTATAATTCCTTGCCTCAGAAAAGATTTTCTTTGGTGGTAAACAGCATGCTCCCACAACAAGGGACTACCTTTCTCACCACCCCATGCCACCAAGACCCTCGCCACAGATGCATCAGACTATGCCTGGGGTGCACACCTGGATGGCAGGTGCATACAGGGCCAATGGAGCCCACAGCAAATCCTTCTGCACATCAACCAAAAAGAGATGATGGCTATCCAGCACTCCTTGATAGCTTTCAAGCCCCTTCTCTCCCCAGGGGCTCTCCTTATCAAAACAGACAACACCACTGTGATGTGGTATATCAACAAGCAGGGAGGAACTCACTCCTACCCCCTATGCAGGCTGGCCATGACCCTTTGGCACACAGCCTCTGCCATGCATCTCCACCTGTTAGCAAAGTTCCTACCAGGTTCGCTCAACTCTCTGGAAGACCAATTAAGCAGAAATTTCTGGACCCCCACGAGTGGCAGCTCAACAGAAGAACCTTCACCCTAATAACTCAGAAATGGGGCACTCTGAGGGTTGACCTCTTTGCCTCCCACACCAACCATCAGCTCAGCAAATTCTGCACCAGGGTGCATCACTGCATGGCTTGGAAAGTGATGCCTTGTCCTTCCCCTGGGTCAAGTCTGTCGGTCTATGCCTTTCCTCCACTTCTTCTCATCCCCAGCGTACTGCTCAAAATAAGGGAGGAAAATCCAAGGACAATTCTTATAGCTCCAGACTGGCCTTGCCAGCACTGGTACCCCTTGCTACGCAGCCTGTCCCCACTGTCACCATGGCATCTTCCTCAGATTCCAAACCTCCTGACCCACAGGGAAGGGGAATTCATGCATCCCAAATTACAGACCCTCATTTTGGCAGCTTCGCTTATTCCCTAAACCCCAGTCAATCTGCCAATCTCAGTAAACAGGTTCTAGATGTTGTACATGAGGCCAGATGCCATAGCACTAGAAAGTCTTATGCGGACAAATGGAAAAGGTTCTGCACTTGGATTCAAGCTAAAGGAGCCAATATAGTGCAGCCCTCCCTCCCTCTTATCCTGGATTACTTAGCTGACCTGCTACACACTGGCATTTCCTTTTCCTCTATTAAAGTTCATGCCTCTGCTATCTCTGCTCATTTTCCCACTGAGCAGCCCCTTTTCTCACACCCTTTGATACAACAGTTCCTAAGAGGAGCTAGCAACTTGAGGCCACCCAGAGGTGCACCAACCCCAGCTTGGGACCTTAACTTTGTGTTCGAAAAACTCACCATGCCCCACTTTGAACAAGCCTCCTCTGCAGAGCTAAAATGTCTCTCCTGGAAGACAGCTTTCCTTCTGGCCGTCACTTCAGCCAGAAGAGTCTCTGAGTTGCAAGCACTCAATGGCTGTGGAACCCTTCATCATCTTCCATGCTGACAGGGTATCCCTCAGGACTAACCTGTCCTTCATGCCCAAGGTGGTGTCCAATGTGGCTCTCAACCAATCTATTCACTTGCCCACCTTTTTTTCCTAATTCCCAGAACAAGGGGGAAAGGATCCTGAACTCTCTAGATGTGCACAGACAACTCAGATTTATCTAGACAGGACTAAATCATTCAGAAAGTCTGAACAATTGCTGGTTAGCTTTGCTACCGGAGCAGAAGGCAAAGCCATTTCCAAACAAACCATTTCCAAATGGATAGCACACTGCATCTATTTCTGCTACAAACAACATGGAAAGCCTCCCCCCAAGGGGGTCAGGACTCACTCCACCAGAGCAGCCTTCACCTCTGCAGCTTTCCTCAGAGGATTCCCCACCAGGGACATCCTGGAGGCTGCCACCTGGACATTTGTTCAAACTTTTACCAAACACTACCACCTGTCTCTCTTCTCCAAATCCAGGGCAGGGTTTACCTCTGCAGTCTTGCAGGGCATCCTAGCCAGCCCCTAGTTTCCTTGACTGCCTCCACCCTTTTCCACAGCTTTGGGAATCAATCCAAATGTGATGACTGCAACAGTGAAACATGAAGAACATAGTACAGTTGTGTACACTTACCATAAATGTAGATGTCTGAGTGTATTTACTGTTGCAGTCCTGGTTTCCTTTCCTCCATCCCCCTCTTTTCTCTTCTCTTTCATTACAAGGAACTTATTAGTATTTACTTTCTACTGGTGGGGTTCTTCCACCAGAACCTGGATGTTCATTGTGCATACAGCTGCAGTCATAACAGATGGGTTCTCCTGCCGTCAGGCGGGTCCTCGGTCGGCCGAATTCCAAAGTCTTGGTCCGGCGTCTGTTGTCGTCGCTTCTTCCCTGACATCAGTGCACCAGGGGTATAAAAGAACCAGCCGACGCCATTTTCTTCAGTCTTTCTTGCTGCGCAGTGCCCGAAGCAGAAGCAGTTCGCAAGTGCCGGTCGGCCATCTCCTGAAATTACGAAAATTTTGCAACCGAAGTCTTCTTGAAAGCTAAGTACCCCGTTGGGGAAACTTTTCTTGCCTCAGACCGATGTCAGACAAAGTTAATAATTGTATTTCTTGTGGGAAGCAAATACCGCATAAGGATTTTCATTCCCTCTGCATTCCTTGCTTAGGCCCAGACCACGACGTCTCGGTCTGTCGTTTTTGTGCTACATTCAACAAACGCACCATTAAGCGTCGGGCGGAATTCGCCCAGCACTATTTTGGCAGAAAATTTAACTATATCATGTCGTCGGATACTCCGACTCCAGTTTTGTCTAAAAAACGCAAAGATAAGGACCAACACACGAGGTCCACGGCTTCTACCGACACCACGCCAAAGCCGACTACAGGTGGTCCGGTTCTCAGCGAGGCGCCTACGCAGCCCCTGCCTACCGACGACACTACATTGGCGGTGTCTTCTGTGCCCAAGGTCGCAGGCTCCTCGGCCCACACCCCGAATACAGATACCGAAGCCACTCTTGGTGGTGAATCTCAAAATGTAGACAGGTCTGCCTCCTCTCAAGGTGTCTTCAGACCTTCATCTTCTTTTTTCTATCAAGGCTTTCACTAAGTCTAAAGCAGCCATGCATTCTAAGAAACAAACTCCACAGGGCCCTTCTCCAGGCCCCATGCCTAAAAAACAGATGCTTAAAATGGCTGAGGATTTAATTACTCTTATCAGGGGTTCTCAACCCCCCCCGGACAAAAGGCCCAGAGTGGAGGAAGAATCCCCCTCCTCTGAACAGGCCTCCATTATTTCAGATCACTCTGATGAACAGGAACATTCTTACTCCCCATTTGAAGATACTGATGCTGAGGAGTCCATTCCCTCTGTCTCCCCCCCAGAGGATTTCTCATTTGGGGAAACCTTGCATACCTTAAGGGAACACTTCCACTGGGAAGGCCAAGAGTACTCAGATTCCAAGAAAAGGCTTACTGATTTTCTCTTGCTACCCCAGCACAGGCCTCTGGCTATACCTCCTGTCTTAGACATATTAGATGATGTGTACTCGGAGGCCTGCCTTAACTCGGATTCTTTACCTCCAGCCCCAGTCAAGCCTGACAGGTACTACCGGGTTCCTGACTTACACCAATTTTTATACAAAAGCCATGCGGCTGACCCAGAAACTATCTCACAGGGCCCCAAGGGAATTAAGGCCTCCACTGCTAAAAACCCATTACCTTCCGAGAGAGATTCCAGATCCTTAGAAAGGTGGGGAAAAAAGGTATACACCTCAGCCACCTTAACCATGAGGGCATTAAACTGCCAGTTTCATATGCTAAAGTACCAACAGTTTCTGTTATCACAGTTGAGAAGTAAAATATCACAACCTGAACAACCAGACTTGAAGGAGTTGCAGGATTTGATGCATAGTGCAGAACAAGTGGGTAAACATACCTTGCAATGTGGTTTTGATGCTCTAGAGGCCTCATGTAGAGCTGCTGTAACAGGATCAGTCATACGTAGACATGCCTGGCTCAAGGAGCAAACCTTACCAGATCATGTCAAAGCTAAATTACTAGATGCCCCTCTACAAAATGATGTATTATTTGGTGTTAAAGCTGAGGAGGTATTAAAGAAAATGGAGGAAAAGGCTAAATCAATGCAAACAGTGAAGGATTTTCTACAGGTACAACCTCCACGTTTCAGTAGAAATTGGCCTTCCAAAAATTGGTCCTTTCCAGCCACGGACAGACCCCAAAGAGGTAGATACAGGCACCCGAGGGGCAGAGGGCAATCTCAAGGATCATTTAGAGGCAGACAATGGCAAGCTCCTACACAAAGAGGTGGTGAGGATAGTTCACAGCCATTCAGAAAGCAAGCCCAATGACTTTCCCCTTTGCATGCCAAGCAAGGCTCAAATGGCAGCACCCTTAGGCGGGAAACTGGCATTATTTTCAAAAATTGGCATATTGTCACAAAGACAAATGGATCCTGGACATTATAAACAGAGGCTACAGATTCCATTTTCACACCCTTCCAAAAATGAGAGGCATGCCAAACCTGCCACACAATCAAAGGGCAGAGGCACAAAGACAAATTTCAGATCTCATGGACATGAAAGCTATTCAAGAGGTACCTACTCACGAACAAGGTCAAGGTTTTTATTCCAGACTATTCCTGGTACCAAGGAAGGGAAAAGATTGGAGACCTATTTTGGACCTATCCATCCTAAACACATTTTTACTCGTACCAACATTCAGGATGCTCACATTACAGCAGCTTCTTCCCATGCTGGGCAAGGAGTCTTGGCTGGTAACATTGGACCTCAAGGAGGCATACCTGCATGTCCCAATCAGACAAAATTGCAGAAGATACCTCAGATTTCTTGCAGGTTCAACCCATTATCAATTCTCTGCATTGCCCTTTGGCTTATCTACTGCGCCCAGAGTATTCACGAAATGCCTGGCATCAGTAATTGCCTAGTGCAGACTTCAAAAGATACAAATATACCCATATTTGGACGACTGCCTGATCCAAGCGGACAGCAAGCACATACTTCTGAAACATCTGGCTTTTGTAATAATGTTGTTGAATTCTCTGGGATACACAGTCAACAAAAAGAAATCAAGGCTAATACCCTCTCAGAAAATAATTTTCCTGGGTGCCAACTTGGACACAAACACCCAGATGGCCTACCTCACACCAGAGAAGCAGGGACAACTAATTCAATACTTCAGAACACTAGCAAACTTCACCAGGCTGACTGCAAGGAAAATCCTGCAGGCTCTGGGATTCATGGCATCTTGTATCCTACTAATCCCATGTGCAAAGCTGCATATGAGGAAACTTCAATGGTACCTGAAAAACCTATGGTCTCAACACAGCCACAGTTTGGAAACAATAATACCACTAATTCCATGTCTTCAAAAGGAATTTCTGTGGTGGGCTCAAGCATGCCAAACAAACACAGGTCCCCCATTCTGCAAGCCTCAAGTAAATCAAGTCATCACAACAGATGCCTCGGACTACGCCTGGGGGGCGCACATGACAGATCGGTGCATTCAGGGCAAATGGTCCCAAAAAGAAAAAGCACCTTCACATCAATCAAAAGGAAATGCTAGCAGTAATAAATGCTATTATAGCTTTCAAAGACCTTCTGCATCCAGGTCAACTATTGATAAGGACAGACAACACCACAGTAATGTGGTACAAACAGGGAGGAACCCATTCATACCCCCTATGCAGGCTGGCCATGTCACTTTGGAACATGGCTCTGGAATTGCAAATCGAACTTCAAGCACAATACTTGCCAGGCAAGGAAAACACGCTGGCAGACAACCTAAGCAGAAATATGACAGATCCACACGAATGGAAGTTGCATCCTCAAGTTTTTACAGAGATAATTCAAGCATGGGGAAGGCCAGAAATAGATATCTTTGCCTCCCACAAAAATCACCAATTGACAAAATTCTGCTCAAGGACTTTTCATCCACAGGCCTGGAGAGTGGACGCTCTCTCTTTCAGTTGGACAACCATGACTGTTTATGCCTTTCCACCTCTTCCTCTGCTGCCCAAAGTTCTATTAAAAACCAGAGCAGACAGACCAAAGATGATTCTCATTGCTCCAGACTGGCCAAGACAGCACTGGTACCCACTCCTGAGGAGCCTGACGCATTCCCCTCCATGGACCCTACCTCTAATGCCTCTTCTTCTGACTCAGCACAGCTTCAAAACTCTTCACAGTCAGCTGAAAACACTCAATCTGGCCGCATGGAAGATTCCTTAACATCACAACACACCCTACTCTCCAAGGAGGTGCAGGATGTCATTTTGGAGGCCAGAAGGCCGTCTACTAGAAAAGCTTACTCCGCAAAATGGAAACGGTTTTGTGCCTGGAATGAGAACAAGGGCCAGAATCCTGGAAAACTGAATTTACCTCAAATATTACAGTATCTAGCTGAGCTGCTAAGCAGTGGACTTTCATTCTCCTCCATCAAAATCCATGCCTCAGCCATTTCTGCAGAATACAACACTGATCCTCCTTTATTCTCTCACCCCCTCTTACGACAGTTCCTCAGAGGGGCTAAGAATATAAAACCCCCAAGGAAACAACCAGTACCTGCCTGGGACCTCAATTTCATTCTAGAAAAACTGACCTTGCCTCCCTTTGAGCCAGCTGCTTCAACAGAACTGCAATACTTGTCCTGGAAAACAGCCTTCCTCCTGGCAATCACCTCAGCTCGCAGGGTTTCGGAACTACAAGCCCTCATGGCTGTGCAGCCTTTCATCATTTTCCATCAGGACAGAGTTACCTTACGAACCAATCCATCCTTTATGCCAAAGGTAGTATCCAGGGTAGCCTTGAATCAGGCTATCCACTTACCTACCTTTTATCCTAATCCTCAAAACAAAGGGGAAAGACTACTACATTCCTTGGACATTCACAGACAGCTGCATTATTATTTGGACAGAACAAAGCCTTTCAGAAAATCAGAGCAACTCTTTGTGTCCTATGCTGCAGGAGCTCAAGGGAAGCCTATTTCCAAACAGACAATCTCAAAGTGGATAGCCCACTGCATACACTTTTGTTACTTTTTTCATGGTAAAACTGTACCTGCAGGCATCAGATCTCACTCCACAAGGGCCACAGCTACCTCTGCAGCTTTCCTTAGGGGGGTTCCTACCAAAGATATTTTGGAAGCAGCCACTTGGAGTTCCGTACATACCTTCTCCAAGCACTATCACCTGCCATTATACTCCAAATCTAGAGCAGGCTTTGCCACTGCAGTCTTGCAGGGCATCCTGGCTCCTCCTAGTTCCACCTAGTGCCTACCACCCCTTTTTAAGCTTTGGTATTCTACCCATCTGTTATGACTGCAACTGTATGCATGATGAACATAGTACAGTTTTGTACCTACCATAAATGTAGATGTTCGAGTGCTAATAGAGCTGCAGTCCAGGTTTCCCTCCCTCCTTCCCCTCTTGGGACAGGCCTAACGGCTAACACCTCCTCATACAACCTGATTGGGGTATTCTTTTATGGTGTATTTGCTTGCAACTACTGTTTTTTGATTATATTGCATTGCATTATTACATAATTGTATGTATTGCCTTCCTTCTGGGGGCACCTGACATCTGGGGCAAGAAAAATTGAAGAAAATGGCGTCGGCTGGATCTTTTATACCCCTGTCGCACTGACATCAGGGAGGAAGCGACGACAACCGACGCCGGACCTAGACTTTGGAATTTGGCCGACCGAGGACCCACCTGACGGCAGGAAAACCCATCTGTTATGACTGCAGCTGTATTAGCACTCGAACATCTACATTTATGGTAGGTACAAAACTGTACTTTATAGCTATTCCACAGTTCCAGCCACCCCCTTTAATTACAATGGAACAAGCCATCTCAAATGTCAGAAAACACCTACCTCATCCATGGGCTCTAACAGTATACCAGGTTGCCTAATTCTTTGCACTAAATATGACTTGTCTGAACCCCTGTTTTTTCTGTTTATTTTAAGCCTTCCCTGAGGCCTGGAAAACAGCCATTATAATGCTATTACACAAGGGTTGCCCAGCCACTGAATCTGTGAACTATAGAGTCATCAGTCTCAGTAGCCTCATATGTAAATAGAAGGAGCATGTTTTCACAGACTTCATTTATTTGTACATTGAAAATCTCTTAACACCGGACCATCATCAGTTCAGCTTTGTCAAAGGAAGGTCCTGCCTCTTCAATAATGTCTTTGAATCTGATAGTGGCTGTGCAGTATGTACAGCATGTTTGTTTTAACGCTATGCCCCGTGAAGGCATTGGTGACTGACTTGTAAATCTGAATGCAAGTCTTAATGCTGTGCGGTGGATAGCTAACTGGCCGTCTGGCAGAACCCATGTGGTTAGAATTGTGGCTGCCACTTCTGTATGCAAAAAGTTACCAGTGCTGTACCACGTGGCTCAGTGTTGGATCCGCTCCTAATTGGCATTTGTTTCTCAGAGCTTCACACTAATGCACCCGGCCTATGATTATCTAAGTTTGCAGATGGCTGTAAACTGAGTCTAGTTATTCGATCTTCCACAGACTCACAGCAGTTCCAACATGGGTTAGATCATGTTATCAGTTTCTGGAAGGACAGTGGTTTCACATTCAATCAGAAGAAAATGTTGCATAGTTCATTTTGGTAAACAAACATTTTTACATACCATATAGGTAGCACATTCCTCCCATCAGCCACTGTTGTAAGGAATCTAGGCATTCTTGTTGATAATTCCTTATTATTTAATAATCACGTCTCCACAAATGTTTTAAAGCCTTCTATTTGGCTCATCTAATTTATAAAGGCATCACCACTAGATCCAGAGAAGTCTTGCATCTTATGATACATGATTAAAGTAGAATTACTATTGAATGTAGTGTACTTTTTGGCTTGTAGTTCTGTGAACATTTCACTTAACTCGAGAGACCTTAGAGATTCACAAGTAAAAAGTTTACAGGCTTCGTAAGTCTTGGTTACCAGGACAGACTGGCAGTCCCCCCTCTCTGTACACAGTGTCCTGCATGGAGATTTGTGTCTAGCCTTGTGAGCCTTGAAAATCCAACCCTCTTTGACATCCTGCTCCATCACAGATCAAATGGTACCTTAAATACCTAGCTAAAGGAACTAAGCCTTCATCAGATAAATAAGACACATTGACACAACAGATTCATATCCCAATGTATCCTTCACTTCTGGAACAAACATTTAGTACCCATCAAGCAGAATAGCACCCTTTCAACCTTCAAGGTAAACTTAGATAATTCAGTGGTCAAGTTCAAATTCTCCCCGATCTATCTTGTTTTTCCTTCCTTGAGGCTGGAGACAACTTTTGAACAGGGTTTTTGATAAGGCTTATAATGATTGCTTAGTAATTGCATACGAATCTATGAGGACCATTGTCTAATATCACTTTATGGAGAATAACAGTCTGGAGAAGACCGACATTAGTACCGTAACAAAGTAATGCTTTCTTGTTCGCATAGCATCTGAAAATTTGTGATAGTAATCCACACACAAGATAATGTGAACCATTGTTGGTATGTATAAATTAAAGTATATTGTTCAACTGGAAAGGTCCAAGAGATACCTAACCAAAAAATTAAAAGCCCTAAAGCCTTAAACCCTTCAGCTATCCTGATAGATTAACATGACTCTGTTTATACTCAGCAGCCTAGAAGACCTGTTTCTTGCATTTGAGCCATAAAAGACCCAGTCCTGTTTGATCTCTCATTTCTTTTTGAAGTCAGTGGTTCTACAAACATGCACACTAGGGACCTAAATCTGTACCAATAATAAAGTGCGACTTTGGCTACTTTTAAGGCTAGTCTTGATTGTTTAGGTAGACACAAATTTGCTCCATGGTTATCAGGTACAGCCTTTATGGATTTAGGAAGTGGAGCATGGTTAAGTGCTTGAAAAGGGAGGCAGTAACTTATAAGCATGTCTGCATAAAGGTGTATATTGCTGGGCATCTATGGTTCCCATGATTGCTTGCATGGTAATGATACAGTTCTGTAGTAAAGAAACACAGGAGCATGGGAAGTGAGATTTTCAATTCAAAAACAAGAAAACATGACTGAAATGTTTCATTGATTTTCAATGACAAAAAGAAACAAGACTTACCTCCTATAGCACTGTACATCCATGGAGTTATCCATAAGATGAAGAGATGAGATGGTTCAGAAGATAGCTTTAACAGACCTGAACTTGGATCAAAATAAAAATTCATTTGGAGGTGCACATTATTTCTGACCCTATGTTCCTTCTGACACCATGCCCTGTATGTAAGTGAGTATGTGTGCACATAGTAAAGATAGTTGAGATAAAAGCATAAGACATGATGTGCATTTTTTGAGAACATTTACTGAACCACTCTTAAGAAGTAAGGTCACATGGCCCACACATATCATAGCAGTAATTTTTATTTAAAGGCAAAGTTACTAATTGCTTGTTTCAAGACTCATAATGTTGAGCACTTACATTTTGTTTTTTTTATAGACAGTGCTTGTATAAGAGGAGCTTCTTTTCCTGCTTTGTATCCTTTCCACCAGAGGTGTAGCTAGGGCAGAGTGAAGAGGGCCACTGCCCCAGGTGCAGGATATTAGGTGGTACAATCAGGAAATGTTGGCGGTGTGATAGTTCAGTTACTGGCATTCAGAAATGAATGCTGTTGCTATATTTACAGTCACAGCTGAAGCACTTCATGTGATATTTTAACCGTAGCAAGCTACTTGTTAAATATCTAGCAAACAGTTTACTGCAGTTTCAGGGCAGAAGAACAATGTTTTCCTCATGTTATACATGAGGAGAGTGCCAGATCATGGAACTGCAAAATGTACCAGAAAACCTATTAGCAGTTCTTTTTTTACCCATTTTTAGCTGCTGATAGCTTTCAGAGAGAGGTATAGCAGATCATAATTAATCAATGTAGGAACTGATTTTTGAGATGATCATTTGTATGATATAAATTTTATCCTTATTTCGTTCCCCTTTGCTTGCATAACACTTCCAGCTATTTTGTGGTTAGACATTCATGGAGGTATAGGAAATTTATGATATATCCGTGTTTATTTCTGTCTTTTAGGTATCTTTTCTCTGTTTCATTTCTTTCTGGAAAACTCGGTAGAGCATGTCCTGTTAAATTAGTATGTGATTGACATAACATCACATACCAGTAGGAGGTGCGCTTGTGATAGACAGTGCAGAAATGTATGCAGCCATTAGGTATTGTAAGGATTCACATGTCTGTTATTTAGAGTACTTAGTAAAGTTGGCAAGGTATAAATGAATAAATCTGAAAATAAAAACTGAAAAAAAATGTTTCACATAAAGTACATTTCTTGGATGTGTTTTAGTCATGTGTTGTGTCTGTGACCTGTATTTGTACAAACTAATTTAGCTAATAAGGCCATTGGGGTAAGTAGCGTTGCTTCCTATATGTCAACTCACTAAAGCTAAAACAAAGACTGGTAGTTAGGAAATAATGCCTTTATTCATTCATTTATTTATTCTTTCATTTCGTTAGTTCATTTTCCTCTTACTCCAGTTGAATCAACCTTATGACATTCCTTTGGGATCTGAAATGCAATCAGACAAAACATGACTGGCCACATGGAGAACATACAACAGATTCCATACAGGTAGTAGATGGAGATCAGACTTCCTCAAGAGAGCAGGCAAACCGAAAGCAGCAGACATTCATGATCAACATTTCACAAATGTCTTAACATGTTTTGAAGGAATGTTTATTTAGGGCAAAGCTGAACAGAATTTGAAGTCACTTCTACACTGTATTAACATCCTTGCTTTAGAAGAAAATTATAAATGTGTCTGTATATTTCTATTCCAACATATATATTTTTACTATAAGAGATAATGTTGAGCCATTAGTTTAATTCCTAACCGTGTGTGTCTAATTAGTGTTGCAGTCTGCTCTGTAACTGTGTAGATCTTGTTTGTTTGCACCTCTAGGATTCTGAATAATTTCCCAAGACATGTTACTCTTCCTTCATAACTATGCTGCTGTTTTTGTATTGCTTGTTAATGTCTCTAAGGAGTCCAGCTGTTCTAGTCAAAAACATGTTTTAACTTGCCCTCTCATTAAAAATGTGCACTGCATTCGACTGTGGCCACAAATAAATATATATATATGTGTATATATATATATATATATATATATATATATATATATATATATATATATATATGGATTCACTTCAGAAGATCGAATTTCCAAAATCTCGAACTACAAATAACCGAAACCAAAAGCTCGAGTTTCGGAAACTCGAACTTCTGAAGGGAAACCATTAAAACAAAAAACACAAGCTTGCTTGCTGTGCCCCCACACCCCTACTTAAATATACCAACTCCAAGATTGCTACAGTGGGGAGATGGAAATCTCCGTCTTAGCTGTATCTTGAAGCGCAAACGGAGATTT